>NW_026690209.1:71244-132322 GCF_015227805.2 Hirundo rustica
GGGAGCGGCCGCTGCCCGCCGAGAGGGAGCTGCTCCGGGTCCCGCCCTGCCACTTCCAGGGCTTCCACGGCGAGCAGCTGCTGCCGCCCCGATGGGAGGGGCCCCGCAGCCGCATGCAGGAGCTCTACGGGGAGCAGCCGCCTCCGCTCGACCGGGAGCTGCTCTGGATGCAGCCCTGCAGCTTCCAGCAGCTCCACAGGGAGCAGCAGCCCCCAGCCTCCAACCCACCAGGTAGGAGAAGAGTTCTAGCCTTGCTTTTCCAAAAGGTCATGAAAAGCGACCGTTTGAAGTGTTTTCAAACAATGCTCTGTCGTTCTGAGACAGAAATTGTCAAGCCTACTAGGAAGGGGCACCTAGAAAGTCAAAAGATTGTCTGCCTGGTTTTCCTGTGTGCTTCCTGTGATCTGTGATCCAAGGCAGCAATAGAGCTCTGCGTCCCAAAGCCACATTCTGGAGCCTGACTCACGTGTTTGGGTTCTTGCAGCCGCAGCGGGCACTTCAGCCCCGCATGCTCCAGCTGGCAGTGCTGGCTGTGCAGCATCAACGGCCTCCAGCTCAGCGCAGAATGCACCTGCGCAAGAGGAATCACCAGCGCTGGATCTTGGCCAGGAAATTGAGAAAATGATCCGGGAGATCAGGAACTCCCTGCCTGTAAAGGCTCCCTCTGCTCAGGTAACCCCATTGGATGGGAATGAAAGAGGCTGGGCTGAGAGCTACTGAACGTTGTTACGTAGCTGACAAGTGAAGGTTTCTTCAGTTTCATTCTTTTCATTCCTATTTAGTTATCTAATTATTCTTGGTCATGCAAGACTTCCCAAAGAAGAGGGAATGAAAAAGTCTTCCCCCACAGTGAGGATGAGGGGTGTGAGCCTGTGTTGGCCACATTTGGTTGTTCGTTTTCCTTGGGAAGAATGCCTGGTGCAGGGGCATTTGTGGTGATGCTTTGTAGGTTCTACCAGGCTTTGTTTGGTGGGAAAGAAGAGCAGAGTGTTTGGACAATTGCCACTGAAGGCCAAGTGTCCCGTGCAGGGAGCGGCACGCGAGAGGTGTCTCTGTTGCAGCAGCAGATGTGGGCTCTGCCTCTTTTGGGTTGTTAGGCCAAGGCAAAGCAAGGGCCGGGCTGCAGCTGCAGCTGCTGCTGCTGTGTGAGCCCTGCCGTGCGTGTGGGCGCTGCCAGAGCCCTGTGTGGGGATGGGCTGGAGCTGCAGCTCCCTTGTCCTTTTGTTGGACAGGTTCAGTCTTTGGATTAGGAATCTCGTTTCTCTTAACTCTTGCCTCTTCCCAGACTTGCCTGGAGAGTGAGTGTTGGCACAGGCCTTTTTGCAGATTATTATCCGTGTTGGCCAAAGAATGTCTCTCTTTCTCGTGATGTGCAGAGCCATTGCCTACAGTACATTTGTGATTGAGGAAGGGCAGACTCAGGGTGGGGAGTGGGATTTTCTGGATTCAGCAATATCTTATTCTCAAGTGGAATGTCTTTTGTCAACTCACACATAGCAGTTTTCAAAAGCATTTTATTCCATAATAAAAGGAAACCTTGCAGGCTCTGAACCATCTTTAGAATCTTTAGGATTCTGATGGAAGAGCTGTTGCAGAAGAGATGAATATTCTGCAGCTGGTCATAGTGAGAATATCTTTCTGTCCAAAGGTAATTTGCAGTTGCTTAATCTTGGGAATTTATTTCCTCAGTGGAATAGAAACACTGCTTGGTTGTCTGACTTTTCGTGTCTTTCGGGTTGGTTTTCTTTTCTACACTCCAAATTTACCCATTTTTGGCACTGTAAAATTTGTTCCTGGAAATACCCATGGTCCATAACAGTTTGCCTGGGTCATACCTATGGGGCAGCAGCGGAGGGCTCCAAAAAGCAGCACCTTGTGATGGACTGTGTGGGCAGCTGGGTGGGTGGGGGTGGTGAGACTCCCAGCCAGAAATGTGTGCTTTGCCTTTGGGTTTGCAGCACACGGCCCTGGGCAGGGCTGGCAGCGAGCTCTGCCCTTGCTGACAGCCACGTTGGCAACAAGGAGAGCCCCTGGCTTTCTGCTGGCTGATTTCTTCCAGCTCGTGGGATAAGGCAGGGTCAGAGCATGAGGCCACATCCCCTCACTTGGTGTCTTCTGCTTTTCTGCATTGGTGTTTTGCCTCAAAGGTCATTTTGTAAGAGCTTCAGTTTCACCTTGGCCACCCAAATCCTGAGTTTAAAACACTTGTTCTGGGAACCATGTGGGCAGTGTTCCCCTCGTGCTACACAGCCTTTGGGAGTGGAGAAGAACAGTGACTGTATCCCTGATGTGATTCCAAGGAAATCCTGAGTGATCTTTGCATTCCTTTCTTTCTGTTTCTCTTTCAAGGGGAATATTAATGTTGCCCCTGAGTCTCCAGGAGAGGACCCCATGAACAGGGCTGAAGCAGAGGAAGTTTCCTCTGGCACCGAGAGCTGCAGGAACAGTTCCCCAGAGCCCGAGGAGCCTGGTAAGGAGAGAGCCCACGCTGGTTTGGAGAGGTGTGAGACGGCTGCTCTGAGCCTGCCTGGGACAGGAAGGGAGATCAGAAGAGCTGAGTTCTTGTCTGCAGGGCTGCTGCTTCCTGGTGCCTTTAGTTCCAATCCTGCAGTGGCACAAGCTCCCCGAGCCCTGCCCTCCACGCTTCTCCAGAGGCTCTGACACTGAGTCCTCTGCTGTGGCAAGAGAGCCGGGACTAAACCTGACCTTGTGGGAGTTGTGTCACCAACCTGTGTGTCCCAGTTTGGTTTGTAACTCAGCTCACAGCACCCTTCAGCTGCAGCCATTTCAGCGAGGACTGAGGGCTCTCTGTCAGCACAGAGAAAGAACAAGGCTGGGCTTCTTTGGGGGAGCTGGGATTGTTCTGTGTTTCAAGCTCTCGTGGGTGCCATTTGCACTGCGAGTGCTGAGACTTTATCGAGGTACTTCCATGCTTTACACAGTTTTGGAAACTTGGAAGGATCCCTGCTCTCTAAAGAGCAGGCTTCAAATTCCCCAGGGAGAGTCTGCCTTTGAGGCCATCTTTTACAGTCTGTGATGGAAGGACAATTGCTGCCCAAGGGAAACGTGCACAAGGGCCAATATTGACTCAGGTTTCTCTTTTCTTCCCAGATCCAATGTGATCGACGTCTCCTGGAGGGGTGCCCTGCATGGCAGGAAGAGACAGAGGGAAAACCTGTGACAACCAGGCAGGTAGAATCCCTCTGTCTATAGTGATATATTTAGAATTATATAGTTATATTTATCTATCTATATAATTGTTATTTTTAGAGATATGGTATATTTATAGATCTGAAGTTGTGTTTATATGCCTATATAGATATATACCTGTAGAGGTGAAGTAATATAGATATAGATATATTTAGATTTCTATAGTTATAATAATATATGCATGATTTATAGATATACATAGTTACATTTATCCATGTAGATAGTTACATTTATGCATATATATAGTAATTTTTATAAATGTACATAGTTATGTACATGTACTTATAGCTACATGGGTGTTTAGTTCCATAGATTAGTATCTGTGTAGGTATAGACTAGTTTTTAACCCCTTTCCCTGTCTCCCTTTGTGCTTTTCCCCCTGTGCCCTCGCTGTCCCCTGTCCCTGTGCTGGGTCCGAGCTGGCGGCCGGGCCGGGCGGAGCAGCAGCTGCAGCCCCGGGTGTCCCTGGAGCGCTGGGAGCTGCCGCTGGCCCCAGGCGCTGTCCCCTGAGGAGCTGCTGAAGGACGGTGAGACTGAGGGGGCTGAGGGGGCTGAGGGGATGGAGGGGGCCAGCAGGGAGCACAGAGGGCTCGGGGACTGCAGCTCTGCCAGGCCTTGGAGCCAATTCCAGAGCCTCCACCTTTGCCACAGCTGCCCTGAGGACCTTGAGGACAGGCGGAGACCGACAGGAGCCGGCAGGGAGAAGCTGAAGACCGCCAGAGAGAGCAGAGAACAGGGAGCTGCTGCTGCCAGCCCAGAGCCTGGGTGAGGCCACAGGGCCGGAGAGGCAGGGTGGGGGTGAGGATGGTGTGGGCTTTGGCCCTGGGCTTTGGCCAAACATTTTCTTTCAAACCCACCTGGGGAGATGCTGAGATTTTCCCTGACTGAAGGGCCGGTGCTGCCAAAGGAAACATCCCGATCCTGACTCAGTGTTCCCTTTGCTTCCCAGATGTCCCATCTGCTGAGCAGGAGAGCTGTACTGCACAGGAGGGAGCAGAGATGGAATGAAAAGCTTTGAAGATATGGACTTGAACATAGAGTGGGATAATTATATGGATATATATGTTGCGGGTTGCTATTTGTATAGGAATATTTCCATATGTATGTTGTTCTATCTGTGTTTAGTTTTATTTCCTATGTATATGCTCATGTAGGTATTTGTGTTGTTGTCGTGTTAGGTATATGGCCCTTTAAATAGGTATATTATTATTTGTATAAGTAAATATGTCTATTTTTATATTTGCATATGTATATTAATCTATTTATGAATGTAATTCTATTTACATGTCTCTGGAGATTTATAGCTGTATATTTGTATTGATACACATGGATGGATATTTAGATAGGTACAGTTACCTTGTCACAGATAGTTTGTTTTGTGTATCTTTTTAAATATATATATTGTATGTAATAAGTGCTAATTTATCTATATTTACTTATTTCTGTTGAGTTGTTTATATATGTATATCTTTCTATTTAAACATGTATGGATATGTATATTTCTATAATTGTATTAAGTTCTTGGTAGAGGTCTGTTTAGATAGAGATACTGATAATTTTGTATTCCTAGATGGGCTTTAAGCCTGTAGTAATAGGTAATAAATTAAGTTGTTAAACACCTAATTGATCTTTGTGTATAGTGAGTTGTTGTAGAGGTTAGCAATAAATTAAGTTCTTGTTAACTGAAGTTGGTATTTGTATATTTTTACATATCATTGTTGTAAAAATCTAATAAATTCCTTTTTTTAACTTAAATTGAGATTGGCATAGTTCTATATTGTCAACATGGGTGTAGCAATTTGTAATAAATGATGTTTTTCATGTGAGATCAATTCTTGTGTATTTGTCGATAGCAGTGCAGCTGTAATAATCTGCAAGAAATTAAAATTGTCAACTGCGATGGGTGTTTTGTGATTTGTGCTATCCAGAGCAATGAGCAGATGGAAATGCTGGAGGATTTTGGCCATGGAATTCTCCAGCCATGCCCAGCACATGCCCCACCTGCACTCAGGCTGGGCAAGGCAAGCGCAGATTTGGGATGGCAGCAGAGCCACACCTTGGCCAAGAACTCGCTGCAAAGGCCAGCTGAGAAAACTCTGGGACTCCACGGAGCTTAGAACTGCAACCAGAGCCACCCAGGGAGGACAAATCCAGCCCCCATGCCACAGGCAGCTCTTTGGGAAGCGCTCCAAGGGTCCCTCTGAAGGTCATCCTGGAGCCCAGAAGCCAACAGGGATCCTGAGCCAGCTCCGCTGCCTTTGGCAGCACTTTGGCAAAGGAGCTGCAGCAAGGGGGAGGCAGCAGTGACTGTGACTGCTGCAGCAAGGGGATGAAGGAAGGGCCAGGGACACTGGTGCTGAGATGCTCCAGAATCCAGAGGGATGGTGGAGAACTGGGAAGCAGCAAGTTCTCAGAGCCACTCCAATGCTGGAAGCCCTTGGTGTGCAGTTCCCTGCAGGAACTGGCAGGGGAGTTGCTGCCAGGATCAGCAGGAGCAGAAGGCAGCAGGATCTGCTCCTTTTCCTGCCTCTGTGTCCAGGTCAGGCTGGGATGGCCCCTGCTCCCACAGAGCCCCTGCCCATGGAGGCTGCAGGGTAAAAGCAATCCCAGTGCAAAGAGAGGCTTTGCAGTTGGAGCCCACTGCCCTTGTGTTTGGGGCTTGAATGGCTCTCATGGCAAAGCACAGCAGGGAACCAGGGCTTTGGGAGGCAGAGCCTTCAGAGGGAAAGAGAGATCAGGCACTCACATGCCTGAAACTCCTGCAGCTCCTCTGCTTTGTAGAATGAGAAAGAAGCAAGCTGGGGAGAGGCACATGCAGTCCTTTGAAAAACCATGGTGCCTAACAAGTGCTGTGGGAGAAGAAAAATCGGGAGCAACTTTGCCTTGTTTTCATAGCCTGTGTCTTCTGCAGAGGAGACCATGGGATGTACAGGAGGGGAGGGGAGGAATAACTGTGATAACCCAGTCTGCCTTGCTGTGTACTGATACACCTTGCAGCAGTGAACATTACAGGTATTGCCAGATTCTTATTTAGCATCATGACACGTTGCTGCTTCATTGCAAAACTGCCTCAACATGGAGAAAATCAGCTTAATTTCTTGTCAGTTTAAGTAGATGTTTTGAGAAACGGTGACATGGATTAAAACATGGTTTTCTAAGCTCGTCATCCAGAGGGAGTTTTGTGTTGCATTTTCTTCATTGTATGCACAACAGTTTTGAGTTGTTCTGTATCCTTCAGGGAGGTATCCATTAGTGACCGAAAAATAAAAAGGGGATTATGGCAGTCATTGTCTTTCAATACATACTTGCATTAAGCTTGTAGCTTCAACTTAGTAAGGAAAAGGACAGATTTTCTTTATGTAGTGGTTTCACGTTCACCAAATTCTGGTTGCCAAATTTAGTGTAGTGGTCTTAGTGTTTATTCCTTTTGTGTGGGAGAGAGATTGGGAGAAAAAGCAAAGCAGGCTCAAGCTTAAAAATGAACAAATAGTTTATTAGCACACACTAGAAGAATAGAAAAAGAAAGTTGGGGAAAACAACTAAAACAAAACAGAATGGAACTCCAAAAACACTCTTCCCTCCCCTTACAAACTGTTCACTTTCTTACAAAACAACATAGAAAGACACAACTTCTGATTTTCAGTCAGTTTCACCTTTTAAACATAATCTTTCATTACTTTGGGAGAGGAGTATCTCTAGAGTCTCATGGAGACACTCACCACAAGACAAAATAGTCCAGTGGCTCCCAATGTCACAAATCTGCAACTGCCCAGAGTTTTTGCAGATTGTGCTGTTCCATCCATTAGCAGCCTTTCCCTTGGCTACTTATGTGCCTCTCAGTGTATCTGGTGTACCATTTAAGAATGCTTCCTCTAGTCTAAAATCATCTTTGTCTCAAAGGCTGAGATCTCCTTTTAACCCAGGACTGAGGGCCATGAAATTCTCAATTAAATCTCAATCACATCAGTCCTCAGTTTTTATTAGAATCAGCATTCCCCCAACAACATTAAGATGCTATAAAGAGCAGTCCATTTCTCCATAGTTTACCCCAGAAAAGTCAGGTTAAAAATGTCCATTTCTTCAATCTCGTTCCAATAATATTATCAGTTCTTTCACTTCTAATCCACTGACTTCATGTGGTGGCTGTTGTACGTACCATCTGTTTTCTTTCTTCTCTCTCTCAGGGAAAGGTTATGCTTTAGAAGCTCCATGTTACCAGGAGAGGGTTAAATCTGCCCAGGCCTGCAGTGGCCATGTGCTCTCTGCCTCAGGCTACCATGCACTGTAGAACCCAAAGCAAAGCCCTGCTGATGGGGGAGGCTGCTGGATGCTTTCCTTTCCACTCCTTGGTTTTATTGAGGGTGGCTCAGCTTGGAGCTGTTACAAAGCTGCAGGCTTTCTTTCTCTGCTGCCAGCCATTCTTGAGCTGTGCCATGGCTTTGCCCCTTCTGCTGCAGCCTCAGCACGTGGCATTGCTGAGCTGTTCTCTTTTCTCTCCCGCTGTCAGCCGGGGGAAAGGGGCTCAGCCGGCCCAGGTCACTCCCCGTGCAGGCAGCAGCTCCCGGAGGGCAGCAGGACCTGACCCGGGCCCCTCTGCTGCCCAAGATGTTACCTCATGGCTGTTCTAGACAGAAGAGAGTGATCTGCTGGGGATGAGGATTTTAAATGGGGACTTCCCAAAGTCGCATTTGGCATCTTCAGTACCTAAACTAGCTGCCAATATCTTGGCTAGCTTTCTGATAGATCCCTGTCCTCTCCCCCCCAAAAGCAACTCCAAGGGCCTGGCAAGGAAAAAACATTCCACATTTCTCTATAACTAGAAACAAAACTGCATCAACCCATGACAGAGATCATTGAGTTCATTTAAAGCCACCAGGAGTGCAGCCCCTCATTGATGGAGTTTGTGGCCACAGGGAAGGTGGAGAGAAACAAAATGAGAAATGGCAAAAGAAATTCCCTTTCTTTGTGGACACTATTAAAAAAGTAAAACAAGGAAAAGAACCTCCAAAATGAAACCAACAGGAACTATCAAAGATTGCTTTTATTAAAAGTGATTTTCAGAAACTGGCCAGCAGTTTAATGTCCCTGACACCATCCAGTCATCAGTCTCCAGGCTGCAGCCTTGAGCTCCTGGTTCCTCAGGCTGTAGATGAGGGGGTTCAGGGCTGGAGCCACCACTGAGTACAGAACTGACACTGCCAGATCCAGGGATGGGGAGGAGATGGAGGGGGGCTTCAGGTGAGCAAATGCTGCAGTGCTGAGGAACAGGGAGAGCATGGCCAGGTGAGGGAGGCAGGTGGAAAAGGCTTTGTGCCGTCCCTGCTCAGAGGGGATCCTCAGCACAGCCCTGAAGATCTGCACATAGGAGAAAACAATGAACACAAAACAACTGAGTCCTAAACAGGCACTAACAGCAATGAGCCCAAGTTCCCTGAGGTAGGAGTGTGAGCAGGAGAGTTTGAGGATCTGGGGGATTTCACAGAAGAACTGGCCCAGGGCATTGCCATGGCACAGGGGCAGGGAAAATGTATTGGCTGTGTGCAGCAGTGAATAGAGAAAGGCACTGGCCCAGGCAGCTGCTGCCATGTGGGCACAAGCTCTGCTGCCCAGGAGGGTCCCGTAGTGCAGGGGTTTGCAGATGGACACGTAGCGGTCGTAGCTGATGATGGTCAGGAGGGAATACTCTGCTCCAAGGAAGAAGAAAATCAGAAATACCTGTGTAGCACATCCTGCATAGGAAATGGTCCTGGTGTAATGGGTTAATGCTTTGTTCATTGAACTTGCAAACACAGGATGACTCATGACTTTTTAAACTTGCAAACACAGGATGACTCGTGACTTTTAAGAGAACCTTTGAACTTGCAAACACAGGATGACTCAGGATTTTTTAGACACATGTGCTATTGCTTAACAAGGCTTTTGAGTTTCAGGAAAAGGAACTGTAACTGTTTTCGGAAGATAGAAGACGGCCTCCTAGCAACAAGATAACACACGCTGCGAAACCCACACGATAAAAAACTGTATAAAACGGGACTGGAAGACCGTAACCGTGCGGCAGTTGGCGGAGTGCAGACTCCCCCTGTCACCCAGTGCTGTATTTGCTTATGCCCCGCTTGCTGTAATTAATAAAATTCTAATTGGGACTAAATCTTGAGTTGTGCAATTTATAACAATTTGGTGCCGTGACTCGGATGAGAATGTTCCGGTAGAATAGGAATACTGGGGAGGCGCCCCACCTCAGGTGGCCCCAGGATTTCTGTAACCTACCCCGCTCTCACCGACGAACCTAAAACTCGGGACATAAGCAAAGGAGACCGGTCGACCCTATAAACTTTGTGCACAAAGGTCCGGACGAAGACGCAGGACGCGTAAGTATTGCGTGGAATTACACGTGGGGAGCCGTTCGGTCGGGGTCGGGTATCCTGGAGTGTGCTGAGTGTGCTGTGTGAGAGGGGAGCCGGCAGCCGGACACCCCAAGTGAGTGTGGACCCTCAGTAGTGCGGTTCCCATTGCCCGCGAGGGCGTGGGCCACGAACAAGGGGAAGCGATTGGTTGCACACCTGTGATAGAAGGCACTCCAGAAGATGGGACAGGGGAAGAGCAAGCCCCCTCCACCCATGAAATCTCCCACCTAAAGACAGTCCGTTAGGATTCATGCTAGCTGAATGGAAGCCGTATCCTGGGACTAGAGATAAGGATAAGGCCAAAATGATACACTATTGTATAGAAGTATGGGGTGGGAAAGAAATATCTAGGAATGTGGGGGTTTTTTGCCTGTATTTGACAATGATTGGGTTAGGCAGAAACACAACTTATGGGTAAGCACTAAGACTCCTTTAGTCAGGAGGAAAGCGACTAGGCAAGTATATGGGTTGAGACCCCGGGAGTGTTTTTATTAAGCCTAAAAGAAAAACCTGACTCTCGTGAAGATAAGAAAAGAGGGAAACGAGAGGAAGAAGTTCCCTTAGTTCCACCACCGTATGTACCACCACAAGCCCCTCCACTCCCGGATAATGAAAATGCACAGGAACAAGCTGAGGCCCCACCTAGAGGTCCGATGACTAGACAAAGGGCGAGACAACAGAATTTATACCCTTTAAGGGAAATGCCCATGGGGGGACCTCAGGCTGGGATAGGGTTTATCTCTGTCCCACTAAGCTCAGGGGATGTACGGGACTTCAAAAAGGAAATGGGGAACTTGTTAGAAGATCCGCTAGGAGTATCAGAGAGAGTGGACCAATTCCTAGGTCCCAATATTTATGCTTGGGATGAATTACAATCCATATTGGGCATCCTTTTTACATCTGAAGAGAAAAACATGATTAGACGTGCAGGAATGCGCATTTGGGATGCCCAGCAGGTCAGGGGCTCTATTTGCTGGGGACCAGGACACACCAGGAGCCCTTGATAAAAGATAGGTCCCCAGCGCCAGGAATTCGAGTTCCTGGTAGACACAGGGGCTGAAAGATCAACCATTCAAAAACTGCCCCTTGGGTGCACCTTTGCCCGAGAAACTGCCCTGGTAGTTGGGGCAAAGGGGGAGCCTTTTAAAGTAAAATCAGTAAAGGATGGCCTACTTGCTTAGAAGTAGTTGTAGCCTGTGCGCTCCTGACGGAAGAAGCACACAAAATAACATTTAACAGCGAATTAAAGGTGTTATCTCCTCATAATATTAGGGGAATTTTACAACAAAAAAAGCAGATAAGTGGATTACAGACTCCAGACTTTTAAAATATGAAGGCATCCTTCTAGACTCCCCTAAATTGACCCTAGAAGTGATGGGCTTGCAAAATCCGGCCCAATTTTTATATGAGGAGCCGGATGAAAAGCAATTAGCTCATAACTGCATGACAACTATTGAGGAGCAAACTAAAATAAGACCAGACTTAGAGAAGGAAGAATTAGAAACAGGGGAAAGGCTATTTGTAGATGGATCATCATGGGTTACAGAAGGAAAAAGAGTGCCAGGCCATGCAATTATAGGGGGACCGGAACTAGAGGTTATAGAATCAGGCCCCCTGAATAAAACTTGGTCTGCACAAGCCTGTGAATTGTATGCTGTATTAAGAGCGTTAGAAAGATTAAAAGATAAAGAAGGGACAATTTATACAGACTCTAAATATGCATTTGGGGTAGTGCACACCTTTGGGAAAATATGGGAAAAAAAGGGGATTAATGAACTCCCAGGGAAAGGATTTAATACATCAGGAATTAATCAAAAGGGTATTAATAGCATTGAGAAAACCTAAGAAAATTGCGGTGGTACATTTGAGAAGACATCAGAGAAGAATAGATTTTTGAAGTAGAGGAAACAATGCAGCAGATCAGGAGGCCAAGAAAGCCGCTCTAATGATAATACGACAAAAAGAAAAAGGGGGGCCCGGGACAGAGTCATTGGATGAGGAGAAAGCAGAATACAGATTTACTAAAACAGAAGAGCAGAGGTTATCTCAAATGGGAATATGTAAAGACCAGGATGGAAAATGGAAACTCTCTGATGGATGAGAAGTATTGCCAAAAGCAATAGCGCTGGAAATTTTGCATAGAATACACGAGAAAACTCACTGGGGAACCCAAGCTATAGTAGATCAGTTTGGAATTAAATATATGTGTATTGGTGTCTTGGTTTGGGACAAATTTGGGAGAAAACCCCTGTAGAGGATCCCTCTAAGGAAGCAAGCCCAAGTGGCCCCTCCCTCCAACCGGTCCGGAAAAAAAAAAACCTCTTTGGAGAAAAGTGGAAAAAACTATTTTACTAAACAAATGAAGTGCATACAAGTATAAAGAATGAATAATATGAAAACAATAAAACCTCTCATTCTGGAGTGAGATGGCAAATTGAGAAGGTTCTTGCCGTGGGTGTAGCTCGGCTCTCTCTCAGTCTCTCCTCAGTCCCAGTCTCTCCGGCGCTGCTGGAAAATGCCGAGGTCCAGGCCCCGGTGGGCCGCAGGTGCAGCCCCCAGTGCTCCCCTGGGTTTTCAGTCCAGAGCAGGTTTAAACATTTCCAAGAAAAAGGAAAAAAAAACATTCCAGGGAACTTCTCTGCCCTAGCTAGCTGAAACTAACTAAAAGCAAAAAAAAAAAAAGAAAAAAAAGATCTCTGTCCTGCAGTCTCTCCAAGCCTCTGCCGAACACCCCGTCTGCAGAAGAATGTGGAGGAGTCAGGCAGTTTTCTCAAAACAAACTCCGCGCTTCTCCTTGCTCTTAGAACCAGTCTTAAAGGCACAGGACTCAATATACAGCAGAAACAGAACAGACGACTGGGGATACAAGCATCATAAGTTACCCTAGGACAATTGGAATTCATAACCTGGCCACTATCGGCTGTTTTCGAACAGCTCGGGGTGCCAGGACAGGGTCGGGAGTTCGCTTTTACTACTAAAGTGAGTCGACCTTTAGACAGAAAACCCTGACGTTGCAACACGTGCTGCGGGGTTCGCTAGAAGATCCCTATAGTTTAATAGTGAGAGGGCTTTAGGACCCTGAGCCCCAGTGTGTTTGCGTAACGCGGTTAGAGATTTTTTTTTCTCTCTGCGGAACGGCTGAGTTCTGTGTACTGGGGAGAACCGCGCGTTTTTGGGGTGGGCTAGCTACGGGAGGGTCCCGGGACAGAAGCCGGCACCGGGACACCCCCCTGCCCGTGTCCCCGCAGTCGGGAGAAGCGGCCAGAGACGGCCGCCCCGAGCCGCGGCCAGCCCGCCTTGCCCCTGATACCTCGGGAGCGAGCGGGACGCAGCGGCGTCTTTGGTTTTTCACGTCAGGGGTTGAGGTTTTTCGAACAGTTTGCCTTCTGGAGCATCGGAAACATGGGCATACGTTTATCGAGGAGTCAGGGGAGTGCTTTTGAGCGGCTTGGAAACATTTCAGCAGATCTAGAATTTCCTAATGGGCTGTTAATCAAATTTGTTTCCTGGCTGTCAGCTGAGATTCCAGACGGTGCTCTGCAGGATGTAGATTCTGTTTCATTTTGGGGTGATGTGGGAAAATTGATGGCTTTGGAGGTTGAAAGTGGGGAGGGCGGAGTTTCTTTGTTCCAATATTCTTGCGGGTGCGTGGGAGGCTGTTGGAAGCGAGGGGCGGCGGACGGCCATGCAAGGCCTCTCGGCAATTCCCTGTTCCCGAGAAGCGGGGATTCCCTGATTCCATACTGGATTCTGCTCCTCAAACCCTCCCATCTTCCTTATATCCTCCTCTCCCACCTGTTTTCCCTCAGCAAGATGCAATTTTTTCCTCTCGGAGCTCTAGCCACGTGGATGAGACCCTCGGGGGTTCGCACCATGCGGTCAGCCCTGATGGCGGACGGCATTGCATTCCTCCTTCCCACTATCCCTTCTTCCCCCAATTCCCGTCCCGACCCCATATCTCTCACCCATTCCCCACCCCACCCTTCTCCCCAGTGCCTCCCCCTCCCTCCCAGCGGCTGCGCGAAGGGGGAGGGGGGAGGGTGCCTTACAACCACTACTCCCAGCGCGGATGGGGAGATGGATAATGCAGCCCGCAGCAGCGGAGTCGGGGGGGGTGGCCCCCCTGTTACAAGGGCTAAGGGGCAGCCTAGCCTGGGGCCCCAGGGGAGGAGGGAGGAACTGCCTGTTGCTGGACCCCAGGGGAGGAGGGAGGAACTGCCTGTTGCTGGACCCCAGGAGAGGAGGGAGGAACTGCCTGTTGCTGGATCCCAGGGAGGGGTGGGACAACACCCTCGAGCTGCCTGGGCAATAGAGAAGCAGCAAGATTTTTAGCAACTCAGAATAATGATCAAGAGAGCATACCATCTGTGGCTCCTGTAGTATATGTAGACAAAAGACACGTGCGTAGAGAGTATTTGCCTTTTTCATACTGAGATAAAGAAAAAAAAGAGCTGTGTAAAATGCAGAAACAATTTGGGAGATCCAGTGAAATATTTAAGGGCATGATGAAAGCTAAAAAAAAGAAAAAAAGTGATTTATCTAGTGCGAATGAGCAAATTCGGTTGTTATCCAAGTCAGTTTTAGATAAGATCTGTAATGCTACAGAAAAGACTTTTTATCAGATTCCATCACCTGAGATAAAGACCAGTTATGTTAACATTAAACAGTTTCCTTCCGAGAATTTCTTGCAGTTTGTGGACCGTCTGAAAAGTCAAGTAGAAAGACAAGTGCAAGACCCAGAGGTACAGGCAGAATTGATTAAAGAGATGGCTCAGAGGAATGCTAATGGGACCTGTCGTAGAATCATTCTTAGCCTTCCCCTTGACCCATCGCCTAGTCTCGCACAGATGATAGAAGCCTGTACCAGGAGAGCAGAACTTGTCAGTGCATCTGAAAGGAATCCAGGACTGACACACCCAAAGCCTGTGGCAGCTGCAGCACCAGGAGCAAGGAGGCAACCGATGTCATCAGACTGAGACGTTAATTTTGAGGAACTAAGGATTTTTTAGGAAAGTTAAGATAATAAGTTGCTGAATTAGCTGAAGTAGATAGGTAATCTTTGTTCACAGTTAACAGAAGCCGGATCTTAGATAAGCTACCCCGGATCTTATAACTCATTTCTTGTCAGGTTTATGTTTATGTAGTTGTCCTTGTAATGAAAAACAAAATGTGGTAAATAGGACATAAGATAGCTGCA
The DNA here is from genome assembly GCF_015227805.2 of Hirundo rustica. Taxonomy (NCBI): domain Eukaryota; kingdom Metazoa; phylum Chordata; class Aves; order Passeriformes; family Hirundinidae; genus Hirundo; species Hirundo rustica. The sequence goes on from NW_026690209.1 coordinate 86,056, forward strand.
GATTTCCTGCTTAAAGGACCCATTGAACATAGGAAACTGTAAGTTCTACCAAGGAATCATTTGTCACGAATGCATTGAAAAGGTAGAAAGGTCAGGACTGAGGAAGACTCATCTTACTTCCTCATTTTAGGTGACCCCTCCCCAAAATAGACCCCCGACTCATTTTAAGAAACAAAGTACGCATGCTTAATAGCCTTTTTGTCAATTAGCATATGAAGCGAGGAATGGGAGGTGACAGGGGTATGAATATGCATTTGTATTTTGGATATTCAACACTTTTGTAAATAAAAGACTTTGTAATTACCTGTGAATTTCGCAGTGCGAATTAGGGAAATATCCCGCGTGCTGCCCGGCCGTAATAAACATACACTTTCTAACTTTAAACTGTTAGAGAGTTTTTGTCCGTCACAGTTGGGTATCGATACTAGATCAATACCCATATTTCTTTAATAAATCATTTTGGCGAGCCAGGCAGGAGACTGCTCTCTCTGGCCGTGGGGCCAGCGGGGTCCAGGACCCCTCTGGGCGCCCACCCGGAATTTTCTGGGAAGAGGGCTCCTGCGGTCCCACTGACCACCCGGGGAAAGACCAGAACCTGCTGGAACTACGGACAAAAGGTATGTTTATATTTGAAAATAGGTACCTTGGTATAGGCGGTTGGTAAGACACTGAGAGACGTCTCGTGCACAACATAACGCCTCTTGGGTTTGTTTGTAAAAGTTGTGACAGCTCTGCGGAGCTTGGTATCAGTGGTTTGGTAGTCCGTGTCCCGTAGTGGGGACAGCGGCAACCTGTCTTTGTTGTGTCATCTTGCAGTTTAAAGGTGCCTTGGTAGTCTGTGTCCCGTAGTGGGGACAGCGGTAACCGGTTTTTTGTTATGTCATCTTGCAGTTTAAAGATGACTTGGTAGTCCGTGTCCCGTGATGGGGCAGCGGCGGCAGTAAAATAACCGGTGTTGTTGTTGTGTATTAGGAGCAGCGGTGGCTCCGGTTACAGTTTGTGGTTCAAAGGTACCTTGACAATCCGTAATCCGTGTGGCGAGCCCGTGCTGGGACGCGAAGGGTCCCGTTGTGGGTCGCGGAAAATCCCGATTGCGGCCCCGAGTGCACGGAGTGTGTGTGGTGTGAACGGATCCGTGTTCTGTGGTCTCGTGGTTTTGTGTGTTTGTGTCTTCAGGTGTGGAAGAATTATTGGTGCACCGTATGTATCGTGGTCTGTGGGAGTTTGTGTAAGCGTTTTGATTTGTGTGATTTTGGAGTGTGTTAGTAACCTGTGTAAATGGTTTTAGGAGTTTTGCAAGCTTGAAGTTGTAAAAACCTTTTGAATTCCCCGCCTGATCAGTGGAGGGATACCTCTGTTTGCAGGACGGAAGGATTTAAAGTGTTTGTGTTGTATCCAGATTGTGTGCTGGAGGGGAATTAGACTGTGTGTGAGCTTGAACAGCGAGTGCTTTTGGCAACAAGATTTTGCTGACGTTTTGTTAGGTGAAGGAAAAAAAAAAAAAAAAAAAAAAAAAAGAAGCATTTGTGTTAGTTTAAATTGTTTGTTTTTGAACTAAAAGGAGCAAGTGGTGTAAGGAGGTTTGAAACCTGAGCCAGCCCCAGGAATTGGGAGGGGGTGATTTGTTTCCCTGAAAACCGCGGGGGAATCCAGGCTCTGCAGCCTCGGGCCGCGTCTCTAAACTCCCTGTAAAACCCTAAGAAGTTCTTTTGGCGAGTGAGTGTTTTAGTTAAAGGGAAAAAGGTTTTGCTTGTTTGTGAGGCTTGCAGTTGCTAGAGTGTGTGGCAATATTTTAAAGTCCTGGTGGTGCAGTCCTTAACCACAGAGGAGTGGAGAGGCAGCGTGGGATCAGGGTTACCCCCCCACCTCCTTCTCACGGAGGGATTTGTGTGTGGTGTCCTGGCCGAAATCCGTAGGATTTTTCGGCGAGACCTTGTTGAAACTTCTGGTGGAGTGTGTTTGGGGTCGTGAGGGACCCCTGGCTATTTTCTTTGCGAGCCTAAATCGGTTGGTGTTTGGAGTTGGGTCTCTCTAAGAAAAGGCTTTGATTGTGTGCAGAAAGCAGAGAGCCCAGAACTTATGCCCAGAGCTAGCAGAAATAGCCGATAAATTTTTGGTGCTGAGAAGCGCAATTGAAGTAGTCTACTTTGTGTTTTGTAACATCTTGGACCAAAAGGGATTCTAAACATGGGGGCAAATGAGAGCAAAGAGATTCCCAGAGGAAGCCCTTTAGGGTGTATCTTAACACACTGGAAGGAACTGGTGGGCTGTGGTGGTACCGAAACTAAGAGGGAGCTTGCTAAGCTTTGTACACAATGGTGGCCATTATATAAACTTGATGAAGGTGTGAAGTGGCCAGTAAACGGTACACTGGACTATGAGACATTATTACAATTGATGCTTTTCCTTCGGCGTGAACAAAAGTGGCAAGAAGTAGCTTATGCTGATATGTTTTTCACTCTCAGGAATCATCCCGAGTGGCAAAGGGATTGTGGAATGAGGTCACCATCTGATCCTTTAGTATTAGCCCTTGAAAAGGATAATAAAGCTACTAAAGGGAAGCCCAAACGGTGTTGTAGTACCTGCTCGATAAATCAGAGGTGCACCCATCCTGACAAAGTATACCAAGCAGAGGCTTTGGAACAAGAGACAGAAGACATACTTAAGCCAGCCCCTAGGAGGCAGGAAAGGAGGAGGGTGGTGGGGGACGCAAATTCAGAACCATCATTGACTCCAACCCCCCCACTTCATCTTTAGCTTCATCTTCCTTTGGGAGGACAGCAACTGAGGTAGGGGTTTCTCCACCCACTCCTAAACCCCGGGATCCACCACTGCCTAGCAGTGACAGTGAGTGGGATGAACCTGAACCCCTCCCACCAGGTCCTAAGATTCCCTCACGAGGACCTATAGCATCAAGGACCCGAAAACAAACCAGAGAGGTCGTACAAGCACCTCTAAGACAAGCAATAACCTCTGATGGGGAAACAAAACTGATTAAAGTTCCCTTTTCCTCAATTGATTTAGAAATTTGGGAAAGGATTGCTAAGGGCTATCAAAGTGATCCTATAGGGGTTGCTAAGAAAATGAAGTTTATGGTTAAGCAGCATTCACCTGATTGGGCAGATCTGCAACTGCTACTTGATGCCTTAACAGAAACTGAGAAACAATTAGTTTTGAAAGTAGCTGGGGATCTGGCTGAGGATGATTGTAGGACAACACAGGAGGATGTTAAAGATGTATTTCCCCTTCAAGACCCAGGCTGGGATCCTAATGATGATGAGGAGTTAGGGCGGTTAAAGAGATACCAAGAACTAATAGTAAAAGGGCTAGAAAGAGCAATCCCCAAAACCATAAACTGGTCAGCCTTATATGCTATCAAACAGGGCCCCTCTCAAACACCTTCTGAATTTCTAGATCACCTGCGAGACGCAATGCGCCGACACACCACCCTGGATCCTGGATCTGATGAAGGAACGCAGCAATTAATAAATTTATTTTTAGGACAATCCACAGGAGATATCAGGCGGAAACTCCAGAAGATCCGGGGCCCAAACAGCCGGAATTTAGAAACTTTATTAGATGAGGCCTGGAGAGTTTTTAGTAACCAGGAAGAAGGGTATAAACAAGGGATGAAGAAACTAGCAGCAGTAGTAAAAGAAGGAGAAAAAGGGAAACATGGGCAAGGTCCACCAAAACAAGGACCACCCCGACTAGGAAAAGATCAATGTGCATTTTGTAAGAAATTTGGTCACTGGAAAAACCAGTGCCCAGAATTAAGAAAGGGTAATGAACATAGAAAAGGTGATCAGAAAAGGGAAAAAGTAGTTGCTCATGTAAAAGAGGACTGAAGGGGACCGGAGGGCCCTACCCTAGGGGACCCTCTGGTTATAGTTAAACTGGGGAACAAAGAAAAAGAAGTGAAATTTTTGATAGATACAGGGGCAACATTTTCAGTGTTGAATAAGGCCCTAATACCTGTAACCAATGACTATGTTATGGTAAAGGGGGCAACTGGCCAATCTGAAAGAGCTTATTTTTGTAAACCATTGAAGTATAAATTGGGAAAACAGTGGGGCATCCATCGATTTTTATACATGCCTAATGCTCCATCTGCACTTTTGGGCAGAGATTTGCTAGAGCAGCTGGAAGCAAGAATAATATTCAAAAATGGGGAAATTAGTTTGGAGGTAAAGGATCAACAATATGTAGAACTGTTAAGCTTAATGCTAATAACCAAAGAAATTGAAGTGGCAAGTGAAAAGGAAAATTTTAGGAAAATAATGGATCAAGTATTTCCAGGAGTGTGGGCCTCCAATATACCAGGAAGAGCAAAGAATGCACTACCAGTGCAAATCAGGCTTAAAGAAGGAGGACAGCCAGTAAGGGTTAAACAATACCCCCTAAAGAAAGAAGATATAGAAGGGGTTAGCCCAATTATTGAGAACTTTCTGCAGCTAGGACTACTGAGAGAGTGTCAATCTGATTTTAATACTCCTATTCTGCCAGTAAAGAAACCTGATGGGTCATACAGATTAGTACAAGATTTAAGAGCTGTTAACAAGGTAACTGAAGACTTGTATCCAGTGGTTGCCAATCCCTACACCTTGTTAACCCGTTTAACACCTGAACTAACTTGGTTTACTGTTCTAGATCTAAAGGATGCTTTCTTTTGCCTCCCTCTCCATGAAGCCAGCCAGAAAATTTTTGCATTTGAGTGGGAAAGCCCTAAAACTGGAATTAAAACTCAGCTCACATGGTGTGTGTTACCGCAGGGGTACAAGAACTCCCCCACTATATTTGGGGAACAGCTTGCCAAGGATTTAGAGTCCTGGGAACCTCCACCAGGAGAAGGACAGTTACTCCAGTATGTGGATGATCTCTTAATAGCTACCCGGACCCAGGAGACATGCGTGGACTGGACGGTAAGCCTCCTAAACTTTCTAGGCCTGCAGGGGTATCGAGTATCCCAGAAGAAAGCCCAAATAGTGAGGCAAACAGTTATTTACCTGGGTTACAAAGTAAGTGCTGGACAAAGGACTCTGGGGCAGGATCGCAAGGAAGCAATATGCCAGACGCCAAAACCTCAGACAGTGAAAGAACTAAGAACCTTTTTAGGCATGACAGGGTGGTGCAGACTGTGGATTTATAACTATGGGTTGCTTGTTAAACCTCTGTATGCCTTGATCACGGAAGGGAGCAGAGATCTTCAGTGGACAAAAGATGCAACCCGAGCCTTCAACCAACTAAAGAAAGCCCTTATGTCAGCTCCAGCCCTAGGACTTCCAAACGTGAGTAAACCATTTTTCCTGTTTTCTCATGAGAAGCAGGGGATTGCCTTGGGAATATTAGCACAGAACTTAGGCCCGTACTGGAGGGCAGTGGCCTATCTTTCCAAGCAACTGGACACAGCAGCTAAAGGATGGCCAGGGTGCCTCAGAGCAGTTGCAGCAGTAGCAATAAACATCCAAGAAGCACGCAAATTCACCCTAGGCCAGAAGATGACTGTGCTAGTATCTCACACAATGTCTGCAGTCCTTGAGGCAAAAGGGGGACATTGGCTCTCCCCACAGAGATTTCTGAAGTACCAAGCCATACTGGTAGAACAAGATGATGTTGAAATTGTGGTAACTAACATTGTGAACCCAGCTTCCTTCCTCAGCGGGAGTATGGGAGAACCAGTGATCCATGACTGCCTGGAGACCATTGAAGCCACCTACTCGAGCCGCCAAGATCTGAAGGACACCCCGCTTGAGGATGCTGAGACCTGGTTTACTGATGGAAGCAGCTATGTCGTCAGTGGAAGAAGACATGCTGGGTATGCAGTTACCACAAGCAGAGAGGTAATAGAGTCTGGGCCATTACCAACTAATACATCTGCACAGAAGGCTGAAATAATTGCCTTAATCCGAGCCCTAGAGCTGGCAAAAGGAAAAGAGATCAACATCTACACGGACTCAAGGTATGCATTCGGAGTGGTTCATGCTCACGGAGCCATCTGGAAGGAAAGAGGACTGCTGAATTCACAAGGCAAGAGTATTAAACACGCACAAGAGATACTGAGGCTATTAGATGCCATACAACTACCTGAGAGAGTAGCCGTAATGCACATAAAGGCACACCAAAAAGTGAGCTCTGAATTGGAAGAAGGGAATATGCTGGTGGACAGAGAGGCAAAAGAAGCAGCAAAAGGTGAGGTACCCGATAAGGCTGTTGAGGCAGCATTGATTCCAGATGGAAAAGTTTCTATTGAAGGTAAGCCAATGTACAATAAGAAAGATAAGAAACTTATCAAGGTAGAAAAGGCAAGTTATAATCAGGAGGGATGGGCTGTAACAGAAGAAGGGAAACTTGTAGTACCCTCCTATTTGTTGTGGTCATTAGTACAGAGGGAACATGAGAAAACACACTGGGGAATAGATGCCCTGTATAACCATTTGAAAGAAAGAATCATGGCCAGGAAATTGCAGGGCACAGTGATACAAGTAACTCGTCAGTGTAGTCTTTGCCTCCGAACTAACCCTAAAAATACCCCAAAGCCTAAAGTGGGACAAATTGGGAAAGGTTGTGGACCTGGGCAACAATGGCAAATTGATTTTACAGAACTGCCCAGGAAGGGAGGGTATCGTTACCTATTGGTGTTAACTGATACCTTTTCAGGATGGCCAGAAGCCTTTCCTGCCAGGACAGCTAAGGCCCGAGAGGTGACCAAAGTGCTGTTGCAAGAAATTATACCACGATTTGGAGTTCCAGCCACCATATCCTCAGATAGGGGACCACACTTTATTTCGAAAATTGTGCAGCAAATAAGTCACCACCTGGGAATAGACTGGGAATTGCACACCCCATACCACCCTCAATCTAGCGGCCAGGTGGAAAAGATGAACCATTTGATTAAACAACAAATTGTAAGATTGGGGCAAGAAGCAAATCTGCCCTGGCCTCAGGCTCTCCCATTGGCCTTGTTGCGAATTCGGACAAAACCAAGAGCAAAAGAGAAACTAAGCCCTTTTGAAATATTGTATGGAAGGCCATATGCAGTTCAAGAGGGAACAGCATCCATTCAAGTAGGGGAAGAAACCCTACATGGATATATGGTGGCCCTGAATAAACAACTTAGAGAAACTGAGAAGTATGTGGCTGGAACTCAAAACAGAGAACTAGATGGGCCAGTACATGATGTACAACCTGGGGATTATGTGTATGTTAAGTCTTTTGCAGAAAAAACCTTAGAACCACAGTGGGAAGGACCATTCCAGGTGCTCCTCACTACCTTCACTGCAATCAAGATCCAAGAACAGAAGGCCTGGATCCATCACTCTCGAGTGAAGAAAGCCCCAGAAGGAATTTGGAAAGCCACACCAGGCGATAACGAACTGAAGCTGAACCTCACTCGGAACAACGAATAAATGGACTAAGAGTTATTTTGGACATTATGTGGAAAGTTGTAACTATTGTAGTAATTACCTTAACCATGACAGGAGTCAATGCAATACCACGAAGGTATAATGTGACTGGGATATACCAGTGCCAAGGAAGAGCCTATGATCCTTACTCTCGTAAGGCTTTAAACAAGATACTAAAAGTCACAAATGCAAGCTAGTGGGAGGGAAGAAAACTATACACGATGCCTCAGTGGACTTAATACACCCAATAGTCCCCTTAGGATTAACCCATGAGGGAACTGTATTGTACCCTTCTGAACACAGAATGTGGGCACGAGAAATTAAAGGAAAGTGGCAAACTATTAATCTAGAGCCCTGTACTGTGAGGAGACAATTAGGATACATATGTGAAGGGACATTAGAGGGTGACAAAGACACTTGTTTAGACACAGACCAAAGTATTTGTCACTTTGAAACACATCCAGGCAAACAGACAACTTCACTTGTGTATATAGGACAAGGTTGTGTCTGTCTTAGGACAGCATGCCCCATCATAAGGATAGACAACCAAATCGTGAATGAGACTCAATTCAATTTGTGTGTTTGCAATTTTGTTAGAATTAAGGGATGTGATTTTTCCTATCGAGTACCCGTAATATCACATCAATATATAAAGGCCAACCTAGCCACTGTGCAGAAGATACTGCCTGTGCCCATAGGAATGAATTTGACTTTAGTTGCTCAATTGCTGAAGCATCATGAATTGAGAGAAATCTTAAAAGAAATTAGAGATGAAGGGAAAAAGACATTAATTACCATACACCATGATACAGAGACCATCAAAGGGGTTTTTAAAAGGCTTGAGGAACATTTGTCTCATCATTGGTGGGATGTGCTTTTTGGGTGGTCACCAACAGCAACCGGAATATTGAATACCTTAATCCACCCTATAGTTGTGTTGCTTATTTTGGTCAGCATAAGTTTAGTGTTATCCATTGTAATACTTGTTTGGAACTGGAGGATGCTATGACGAGTGGCAGCTTTAACATCACTGTCAAAGGCGTATGGCTTGGTCTTGAGAGACACTAGCTGTACAGCTTGGATAGATGAAGAAGACTCTGTATACTGAGTAAAAGAATTTACTCATTTCAAAGAAGAAGTGGGGAATGAGACGTTAATTTTGAGGAACTAAGGATTTTTTTAGGAAAGTTAAGATAATAAGTTGTTGAACTAGCTGAAGTAGATAGGTAATCTTTGTTCGCAGTTAACAGAAGCCGGATCTTAGATAAGCTACCCCGGATCTTGTAACTCATTTCTTGTCAGGTTTATGTTTATGTAGTTGTCCTTGTCATGAAAAACAGAATGTGGTAAATAAGACATAAGATAGCTGCAGATTTCCTGCTTAAAGGACCCATTGAACACAGGAAACTGTAAGTTCTACCAAGGAATCATTTGTCACGAATGCATTGAAAAGGTAGAAAGGTCAGGACGAGGAAGACTCATCTTACTTCCTCATTTTAGGTGACCCCTCCCCAAAATAGACCCCCGACTCATTTTAAGAAACAAAGCACGCATGCTTAATAGCCTTTTTGCCAATTAGCATACGAAGCGAGGAATGGGAGGTGACAGGGGTATGAATATGCATTTGTATTTTGGATATTCAACACTTTTGTAAATAAAAGACTTTGTAATTACCTGTGAATTTCGCAGTGCGAATTAGGGAAATATCCCGCGTGCTGCCCGGCCGTAATAAACATACACTTTCTAACTTTAAACTGTTAGAGAGTTTTTGTCCATCACAGTTGGGTATCGATACTAGATCAATACCCATATTTCTTTAATAAATCACTGGGACCGACGGGACCCCCGGCACAGGGGGCAGTGGTCTTAGACCACGCACCAGGAGGGACCCCCGGCATGGCCCTTAGGGCAGCTGCGGACCAGGCAGCCGGGGCAGGGAAATTCACCGTTGGGGCCGGGGATGGGTTGTATGTGGGAACTGGCGCAGCTGCCGCAGGCCGCGAGCCCGCACTCGGGACGGGAACCGGGGCAGGAGGGGCTGCTGCGGGCTGCGAGCCGGCACTCGGAACGGGAACCAGGGCAGGTGGTGTTGGAAATTAACCATGTTGCTAGGAGAAGTACAAGGAAAGAATGTGCTGACAAACGAAGCATGAGGAACGGACCAAGATGTCGCGGTTAGGTGATCACGGTGGTCAAAGAAGAAAGAATTTATGGTGGGAGCCTTTTGTGTAAATAAAGATAGGGAAGCAGGTGTTGTGGGAACGGGATAAGGAAAAGTATAGCCTATAGAAATTAGAAGATTAATGTTAAATTGAAATGTCATGTATAGCACGTACGTTGATGATGTAATCTGTAAGAAATAGTATAAAACCTGTAAGAAAATGAGGGTCGGTGGGATTCTGATTTGGGACGCTAGTCCCCGGGTCCCCGGGCCCAAATAAAGCACCGCATAAACTACTTTGTGGTTTGTGTTTCTCTTCGTTGGGCAACAGTTTTCTGGCGACTGCGGCAGGACTCCGAAGGTTGCTGGGGCGGTTCGCGAGGTGATCTACTCCACGCCGGCACCAGGTGATTTCTGGGGAGACATCAACCCGTGCCCGACCCCGCGCCTGTCGGACAACTACGAGGTAAGCCCAAAGGTGCTTTATTCTTAAAGGATTTTAGACGCCTGCCGATTAAGACGGACCTACGATCCTCACGGTTGGGCTTGGACGTCCCAGGTTGGTGGAAAAAAAATTGACCGTAAATCTCGACGAAAGTTGAGTAGGATCAATACCTGCTAGCAGGATATAAGGTGGTAAAGGACATAAGGTGGCAAAAGATGCCGTTTAAAGGGTTTAAAACGTCCTCGGCAGGGATTGAAATCCCGGAGGACTCACCACTGGGTTGTTTAATAAGGAAATGGAAAGAAGGGAATTTTGGTCAAGAATTAGCAAAAGATAAGTTGATTGATTTTTGTAATCATGTTTGGCCACAATATGACACCGCGGGAATGCAGTGGCCTAGGAATGGGACGCTGAATCATGATATTATTACTCCAATGATGCATTATTTACAGGATAATGGTAAATGGGAAGAGATACCATATTTGGATCTGTTTTATTACTTGGGACGGAGAACGGATTGGCAGAAGGAATGTGGAATAATGGTTCTAACTGTGGCAAATGAGAAGTGTCGGGGTTGCGAGAATCGGGATCAAAAGGCAGACTATCTAGTTAAATATAAAGACCCTGAGGAGGATGTGTCCCTACTGGTCTCCCCTAGTGCTCCCCCACCTGAAACCGCTTCGGAAGAAGAGGGAGAAGAGGGTGGGGAAACAAGGGAAAAAGGGGATGGCAAGAGTAAACGGCATACCCCGATATCTAAACGAACAAGGGGTCACCTAGTCTCTAAGAAAGGGGGCCGGGAGGGGGGAACACATGTAATGGCCCCGCTGAGAGAGGCGGTGGGACCCCAGGGAGATTGAGTAATGGTGAAAGTTCCATTTTCCCCGAATGACCTGATAATCTGGAAGCAATCTGCAGGATCTTATAGGGAGGATCCCGACCGTACTGCCAGGGTAGTAAAAATGGTAATAAAAACTCAGAACCCTGATTGGAATGATTTACAGGTTTTATTAGATACTTTGATGGACTCTACTGAAAAGGAAATGGTCTTGCGGGCTATGACGGAAAAGGCGAGAGAAATGATAAGGTTGCGGGTGGCGGATGGAACTCTGAATGAATTAGTACCAAGGGAAGACCCTGAATGGGACCCCAATACAGCACGGGGACACCAAGCATTGAAGGGATACCAGGAATTGTTAATTGAAGGAGTTAGAACAGGCATTCCAAAGACGGTAAATTGGTCCAAACTTTATTCAGTGAAACAAGAAAAGAATGAATCCCCTTCTGCTTTCTTAGAACGATTGAAGGAAACTGCGAGACGGTATACTAGTTTAGAAGTAGAGGGGGAAGCGGGAAGGTTACAATTGGCATTAATCTTTATGGGGCAGTCCCAGGAGGATATTAGAAAGAAATTGCAGAAGCTAGAAGGTGAGGATACCCGTAATTTAGAAAAATTGTTGGAAGTTGCCTGGAAGGTCTATAACAATCGGGAAAAGGAATTGGTCAGGAAGCAACAAGCTAGCATGTTGGCAGTACTCCAGCAAGCTGTGGGGAGAGGCAGAGGAGGATTTGGTAGGGGTCGTGGAGGGGGCCAGGTGAGATTAGGATATGACCAATGCGCCCTTTGTAAAAATAAAGGACATTGGAAAAATGAGTGCCCATTGAATAGTGGGATTGGAATTCCGAGGCAGTTTGGGAATTCGTCAGCAGAGGTCGCCCAGGCGCTGGTAATGGGGGAATATCAGAATCAGAGCTGACTAGACCGGGATCTCAAGGTCATCATGGAAGTAGAGGGAGAACCGTTAGAATTTAGAATAGATACAGGTGCCACATATTCTGCAATTAATACACAGGTAGGGTCATTAAGTGACACAAAGATACAAGTAGTGGGGGTTACTGGAAAAATTGAAGAAAGGGCATTTCTTCGGCCAGTAGATATAAAGTTTGGGGGAAAGGAATTTGATCATCAATTTTTGTACATGCCAAATAGCCCTGAATCATTGATAGGACGAGACCTATTGTCGATGTTACAGGCCAGAATTATTTTTGAAGGAGGTAGGGTCAAGTTAGAAATTCCGGAAGAAAATATTGGTAAAATGTTCATTATTAAGGAGGTAGAGCCCCAACCCATTACAGAAGAAATTGAGCAAGCTGTAGTTCCCTGGGTATGGGAAACCGGGACCCCCGGAAAGTCAAAGGCAGCACAGCCAGTAGTAGTAGAACTAAAAGAGGGGAAAGAACCAGTACGACTAAAGCAGTATGCAATCAAACCTAAAGTCAGGCGAGAGGTAGCCCCAATTATTGATCAATACCTAAATTTAGGCATTTTGCAGGAGTGTGAATCCGAATATAATACTCCTATTTTTCCAGTTAAAAAGCCTAATGGAAAGTATAGGTTAGTGCAGGATTTAAGAGCAATAAATGAGATAACCAAAGATATTTATCCAGTAGTTGCTAATCCTTATACCTTGTTGACATCTGTATCAGAGAAATTTGAATGGTTTACCGTAATTGATTTAAAAGATGCCTTTTTCTGCATCCCACTGGCACTTGAAAGTAGGAAATATTTTGCATTTGAATGGGAAAATCCAGACACAGGACGAAGAAGGCAGCTGACTTGGAGCCGACTACCACAGGGATTCAAGAACTCCCCTACCATTTTTGGAAACCAATTAGCTCGGGAACTAGAAGAGTGGAAGACAACCCAGGTAACAGTACCAAGCATGTTCTATGTGGTTCTCCAATATGTGGATGATATTTTCCTAGCAGCTACGGAACGAGACATCTGCTCCCAATTAACCATAAGCCTTCTGAACATGCTGGGACAAGGAGGATATCGAGTTTCGCGAGATAAAGCACAGCTGGTAAGAACAGAGGTTGTCTATTTGGGGTGTGAAATCTCTAAGGGGGTACGGAAATTGGGGACTAACCGCATAGCAGCTATCTGCGCCATACCCGTCCCCCGAAACCATCAGGAACTCCGATCCTTTCTTGGAATGGTAGGGTGGTGTCGGCTGTGGATTCTGAACTTTGGACTGCTGGCACGGCCCCTATATGAGGCCCTCAAAGAAGTGCACTGGACTTGGGGACGTGCACAGGAAAAAGCCTTCCTAGAACTAAAACAGGCCTTAAAGGAAGCCCCCGCGCTGGGATTGCCAGATTTGAGCAAAGATTTCCAGCTATATGTTACTGAAAGACACAGATTGGCATTAGGGGTACTAACACAGAAAATAGGGCCATGGAAGCGGCCTGTGGGGTATTTCTCTAAACAATTGGACACTGTTAGTGCCGGCTGGCCAGGATGCCTGCGAGCGGTAGCGGCGACGGTGCTGCTAATACAAGAAGCAAGGAAGCTGACTCTGGGAAGGAAGCTGGAAGTATATGTGCCCCATATGGTAATTGCAGTCTTAGAGCAAAAGGGAGGTCACTGGCTCTCATCCAGCCACCTGTTGCAATATCAGGCGCTGCTGCGGGAACAAGATGATATAGAACTGAAAATAACACCCCATTTAAACCCAGCAGAATTCCTCAGGTCGGAGCGAGAGGAAGGGGAACTCGTCCATGACTGGGTGGAGATAATTGAGCAGGTCTATGCAAGCAGAGAAGATTTGAAGGATGCACCGATCGATAGCCCAGACTGGGAGTTGTTCACTGACGGGTCCAGCTTTGTCGAGAATGGCACCAGGTATGCGGGTTATGCGGTAGTCACAACTCTTCAAGTAATAGAAGCAAAGGCTCTTCCCCCTGGAACCTCGGCTCAAAAAGCAGAAATTAGAGCCTTAACTTGAGCCCTCGAATTGAGCAAAGGAAAGAGGGTCAATGTTTGGACTGATTCAAAATATGCCTTTGGGGTGGTGCATGTACATGGAGCTCTGTGGAAAGAGCGGGGATTGTTAACGTCTCAAGGGTCAACAATAAATCAACATAGGTCAACATAGGGACGAGATCCTACTCCTGTTAGAGGCTGTAAGAGAACCCGAGGCAGTAGCAGTAATGCATGTGCCAGGACACCGAAGAGAAGATGGAAAGATATACCAAGGTAATCGATTGGCAGATAAAACGGCTAAAAGAGTAGCGAAGGAAATAAGGATTCAATCAGCTCTTATTCCAGCTAAGGGAAATCCAGCGGATTCCTACATGAAAGATGAGCCTCCATACCTACCAGATGACGTGAAGTTGGCCCACCTGGTGAAAGCTCAGAAGAATGACAAAGGGTGGTATGTAGCAGCAACCGGGCAGGTGGTAGTACCTGCGAAGATAATGCGAGCAATCTTAGAGACTGAACATTACAAGTGCCACTGGGGAGCGGAGGCCTTGGTAAAATTTTTAAAGAATGAGGTAATCTCTAATCAGATGTTAACAATGGCAAAGCAGGTTAATGCAACCTGTCCCACTTGTGTGAAAAATAATCCCCTAGTGCGAAAACAGGTTCAGATGGGAGGGTTAAAGGTAGGCCCACAGCCTGGAGACTACTGGCAAATAGACTTTTCGGAGCTGCCTAAAGCCCAAGGTAATAAATACCTTTTAGTGTATGTATGTACCTTTTCAGGATGGCCGGAGGCGTTTCCCTGTCACAGGAATCAGGCAAAGGAAGTGGTTAAAACCCTTTTGAAAGAGATAATCCCCCGGTTTGGAATCCCGTTAGGAATGTCATCAGATAGGGGACCGCATTTTGTGGCAGGAATCATTCAAGGTGTAGCCAAGGTGTTAGGGATTAGATGGGATTTACACACTCCGTGGAGACTGCAGTCTAGTGGCCAGGTAGAAAGGCTGAATCAAACATTGAAAAATCAGTTGAAAAAGATTTGCCAGGAAGCCAAAGTTCAGTGGCCCCAAGCTCTGCCAATAGCATTATTGCGCATCCGAATAAAACCCAGGGAGAGGATAGGAGTCAGTCCGTATGAAGTATTGTATGTAAAGCTTATCATGCTGCAACCTATCAGGGGGACCCCCATTTAACAGGGGACCAAGTATTATTAAACTATGTGTTATCTTTAAATAAGACTCTTGCAGCTGTATGGGGAGCCTTGCAGTGGAACCGCCCGCTACCACTAGAGAACTCAGTTCATGACATCTCGCCGGGAGACCATGTGTACGTGAAAAATTGGAGCGTGGAGCCTCTAAAGGAGTCATGGAATGGCCCCTACCAAGTGCTGATGACCACGTACACCGCCGTCAAGGTCGCTGGGATTGATAACTGGATACACTACACCAGGGTGAAGAAGGTACCGACGACATGGGAGGTGCAGCCCATAACGGACACCCGGATGGTATTCCGAACAAAGCCCTGATCATCTTGATACTGATTGTTTGTCAGTTAGTAATAATTCATGTACCAGACCCTTTAGTCTTAGTACCGGAAAGTGGAAATGTTGAATTAACCTGTTTGTTTTCTGACAACCAGAAAGCTGGATCCCATGAAATTAATGTGAGATGGAGAAAAGGCCTTGACATCGTAAGTAAAGGAATAATAACACTTTGGGATGACCATCAGCAATCAGGAAACACTACCTTAAGGATTCCTAAAATCACAACTTCTGGAGAAGGTAGATACACCTGTGTAGTATGGATAAAAGATAGTTTTGATTATGGGGATTTCGAGTTGGAAATTATGAATGAAAACTATACCAGTGCAGGTTCGGTAATAGTAGCACCCTTGAGAACAAGCCAGGATATTTGGTTGGGCCCGCCATTGAGAATTAGTTGTCAATACACCTTGAAGAATAATTGCAAAAGAAGAATAAGGATTAGCTGGTGGAAAGAGAGAGAGATGGAATGGGATCAATTGAAGGAAGGAAGTAATGAGTGGAAGAAGGAGTCTAAAGGGGTCGGGTGGTATAATATCACATCTTTTGCTTCAACAACTATGGCAGGGAATTATCTGTGTATAGTTAAGTGTGGATTAGATGGAGGATTTGGACTTCGGGAAGTGGTCGCTAGAACAAACCCGGATCAGGGAATAGGAGCAACTGAAAGAACAATCTTAGCAGTAGAAAGGGAAAATATTGCTTTAAATTGTACAATATCCCAAAATTACACTGACGAAGGAGAATATTGGTGTTGGATAGCCCGAGATAATTGGTGGGGTCACAGTCAGGTAACGTTAAGAGTAAGGGACATACGAGTTACCAGACAGGTCCCAGAGAGAAATCAAACCCTAAAAATAAGAGAAGGACAGGAAAATTTAATAGTAGGACTAATTCGAGACTTCGGAAGAATGCAAAATACAACTTCAATAACAGCCTGCCTGCCTCTTCCTCAAGCAGCTGGAGACCCGATCCCGTGGGGAATTATACCCATAAGGGAGATGCCAAGTGCCACCGCAAATGTGACCTGGAACTGTGAAATAGTGTCTAAGGAGATTTTAGACTGGGTAGAGGTTTGTATGTTACGAAGAAAGATTAGTAAGCAAAATTGTCAGCAAATACCAGGATATTATGGGTGGATAGAGGATTCAAAATTGTCAGCAGATACCAGGATATTATGGATGGATGGAGGATCCAAGCTTAAGGGAAACTGTTTGGTGATTGGAAAGGTGTCCGAGCCATGCGATAAGATCCGAGTTCGGAATAAGAGAAAGAAGATAGAAGAAGTATGTCAGAATACCACTGAGACAATGACAATGGAGGAGTGGAAAACAATCTGGGGACCTAGTCTGTTAGAAACTTATAGTTACCTAGGGAAAGTGAATTGGTGCATAATGTGGGAAGGGAGAAAGAATCAAGATTTTGGGCAGAAGTCATTATTCAAAAAACAATATAGGAAAAAAGTGGAGATGATGGAGTTATGGAATTGTACACAGGTACTAACCTGTGACACTCCACCAGTGCAGATTGGACTTGAACCAGTGCGAGTGCTGTTGCAGTGGGGATGTGAATGTAGAGGATATAATCACACCCTTGCAAAGAAAGAAAAGGAGCCCTGGGATTGCAAGACGACCACGGTTAGGAGCCCAGGAAATTTAGTTTGGGTTATGGGACATGGATTATGGACTACGCACATGCCCATAGATGGTGCAGTTACACAAACTACATTAGGGGTTCCTACCTTATGCCCATTCTGGAAAACTTCTGAGCTGCAAGAAAAGGAATTGGTAAGCAGAAAGAAAAGGGAGATAGAAGATGATGCTTCGATTCAGGAAGATTGGCATGAACCTGATGATGGAGTAAAAGTAGGATGGATGTTAGAATCACTGTTTGCCCCTGTATCATCTTACAGAAACAGGGAGATGTACCGATTATTAGGACAGACGGAGAGGCTTGCAGCTACAACTAAAAAAGGTTTTAGAGATTTGAATCTTCAGCTGCAAGCAACTACTAGAATGACATTGCAAAATAGAATGGCATTAGATTTGCTGCTACTTAAGGAACATGGGGTTTGTGGATACTTAAGAAACAGAGTAGACCATTGCTGCGTGCACATCCCAAACGTGATGGAGGAAATAGAAAAAGATATAGATCAATTAGAACAAATAGAATCCAAAACAAAGGAGATACAAAAAGATGCTGAGCATAATTGGGTAGGAGCCCTGTTGAGCTCCTTAGGGATACAGGTTTCCGGTTGGGTATCATCTATAGTACAATATGTAATAATGTTTGTAATCGTGATAATTGTAGTGATCATTGTATATAGATGTCTTTTAGGAATGATTCTGAAAGAAGGGGCTCATACCAAAAGGGTAATACAAGCAGTCACCCGAAGAAAAGTGATACAACCTCGTGTAGCTGAGACTCAAACCTAAGAAATTGAGCATCCTTGCAACAGAATTGAAGAATGCTCAAGAGGGGGACTTGTTGGAAATTAACCATGTTGCCAGGCGAAGTACAAGGAAAGAATGTGCTGAAGTACAAGGAAAGAATGTGCTGACAAACGAAGCATGAGGAACGGACCAAGACGTCGCGGTTAGGTGATCACGGTGGTCAAAGAAGAATAGAATTTATGGTGGGAGCCTTTTGTGTAAATAAAGATAGGGAAGCAGGTGTTGTGGGAACGGGATAAGGAGAAGTATAGCCTATAGAAATTAGAAGATTAATGTTAAACTGAAATGTCATGTATAGCACGTACGTTGATGATGTAATCTGTAAGAAATAGTATAAAACCTGTAAGAAAATGAGGGTCGGTGGGATTCTGATTTGGGACGCTAGTCCCCGGGTCCCTGGGCCCGAATAAAGCACCGCATAAACTACTTTGTGGTTTGTGTTTCTCTTCGTTGGGCAACATAGGGATTGGGTACCACTGGGTAACGAGACCGAGTTCTTTTGTTAACCTCCCTTAAATCTTGTACTAGTCTATAACTCCCATCAGGCTTCTTTACTGGGAGAATAGGGGGATTATGGGGAGACATGCAAGGTTCTAGTGTCCCATCCTTTATTAGTCCTTCTATTACTGGCTTCAAACCTTCCCATCCTTCTAAAGATATGGGGTATTAACGTACACGTTTGGGACAATCTTCTCTCTCTATTGTAACCCTTATAGGGTCAATATTTAATCCTCCCCTATTTCCTTCCCCAGCCCAAACTTCCTTGTTAATTTTTCTTCATCTTCTTGGCCTAATTTTAAAACTTTAGCTGTCATTTTCTCATCTTCTGGTATAACCCCTATTCCTAATTTCACTTGTAAGTCTCTTCCTAGTAAGTTGCTACCTGCCTTTGGGACCAATAAGACATCTCCCACCCAAATTTTAGTTTCCCCTTCAATTACTACATCTTTAATGACTGGAACTGTAAAAGTTTCTCCTTTTGCCCCTGTTACTTTTGCAGTATCTTTACTCACACTATAACCTTTTGGTACATTTAGCAAGCAGGTTCTTTCTGCCCCTGTATCTACCACAAATTCCAATTCTGGGGACCCACTTTTAGAGTTATCACAGGCTCTAGATGGTATTTGTCCCCTAAAAAATAGAGCCTTTGACCTCCCTATTCCTCTTCTGTGCTCATCTCTTTGAAGATTTTCAGATCTATTACCTGCTTAGGACAATTTCTCCTATAATGTCCCTCACCCCCACAGTAAAAGCAGACATTCCTGGAGTGCTGCTGAGACTTGATTTGTATTGGGATTCTATTTTTTTCCTTTCCCCTGTCTCTATTAATTTTATCTCTAGAAGTAGTGCTTGTATGTTTTTGATTTTTTTGGAAATTGTTTCCTCGAATGGTGACTGCCATTAAGTTTTGCTTTCCGTTTAGCTTTGTCTTCATCTCTTCGGACATAAACTTTCTGAGCCTCCTTTAATAAGTCATCTAATGATTTATTATGCCAATCCTCAATTTTTTCTAATTTTTTTCTACTATCTGGCCAGGCTTTAGTAACAAAGTTAATCCTTAACAAAGCTTTTCTTTCCCACATCAGTTTCAGGGTCTATTCTGGAATATTGTTTCATATTTCTCTTAAGTCTGTCCAACCATTCAGCTGGAGATTCTTCTTTTTCTTTCTGTGCCTCAAAAGCTTTTTTAGCATTTTGCCCTGGGGGTGCTGCCTCTTTTATTCCCTTGATTGTTAAATTATGATATTCATTCATGCGTTTCCTCCCTTCTTCATTATTTTGACCCCGCTCAGGAGGCGCAGTTGGCATTTTGTCTTGTCCGGGGGGCCCCTGTGGGTTCTCTTTTCCCCAAACTTTTATTCCAGCTGCTCTGATTAATTGTCTTTCTTCCTGAGAAAATATTATTTTCATTATAGACTGCATCTCTTCCCAAGTATAAATATTCGGACCTAAAAATTGGTCTAATTGTTCAGCTGTGCCCACTCTTTTTCCTATCTTTCCTATCTTCTAAAATTCCTTTGATTTCTTTTTTAAAATTCCTGACCTCAGAAGAAATCAAAGGGGCATGTAAAAACTCTGTTCCACCCCCTCTCATTGGGACTTCCCTTAGTGGGAATAGACTAATTTCTTTATCCCATTTTTGGTTTTTATCCTCTGTCGTCTTTTTCCTGTGTTTTGAGAAAGAATCCAGAGAGGGCTGTCTTTTAACTGAACTTCTAGTGGTTCGATAAGGCATTTCTAGGGAGAAGTAGTTTCTCTGAGCAGTAGCTGTGGTTACCGAGGGAACGGAGCTCAGGGCAGGAAGGGCGGTGAGGGGAGGGCACAGAGCTGAGGCTTGGTCCTCCAAGGGCGGAGCATTAGCGGGGTTTGCTGCCGGGACCGGCAGAGGAGGGGGCAGTTCTGGGGGACACCAGAGGGGAGCGTGGGCAGCCTGCACGGGGCTGGTGGCGGCTGAGTCAGCGGCTCCCGGCAGAGACAAAGCAGCAGCAGCGGCAGCGCCCAGCGCAGCCGGCACGGGCAGGGCAGCCGGGGATCGGGCAGTGGGGGAAGCGATCGGAGATAGGACGGCTGGGACCGACGGGACCCCCGGCACGGTCGGGGCGGTGGTCTTAGACCACGCGTCAGGAGGGACCCCCGGCACAGCCCTTAGGGCGGGTGCGGACCAGCCAGCCGGGGCAGATGAATTCACCGGTGGGGCCGGGGATGGGGTGTATGCGGGGACCAGTGCGAGCCCACACTCGGGACGGGAACCGGGGCAGGCGGGGCTGAAGCGGTACCCGGGACAGGGGGCTTGGCCGCAAATGGCGAGAGCGGGAGCGGGAACAGAGGGGGTAAAGCCTGCAAAGGATCCCACTCTTTTTCCTTCTTTTCTTCTTGTTCCCCTTCCCTTTTCTTTCCCCTTTTTCTTTTCTCGTTTCATCTCAGGGGTTTCTGATACGTGAAAGATTTTTATTTTCCTAAAATCTCCCGTCCAACATGTGGCATATTCTCTTTCTTTGGGATTAAATGGTTCTTTTGAATTTACAAATACATTTAGAGCCTGACAAATCCAGTTCTCAAAAGAGCCGTATCTGGGCCAATAAACGTGGTCAGATCTTATTTCCTTCTCTGCCCATTCTATCATGCAAAATTGTATCATCTTTATCTTTTCCTTTCTTCTTGTACAAGAGTTTTTATCGCAGTTAGCTAACATAATGCCGAGAGGGCTATCTTGAGGTATGTCCATTGGTAATTTTTTACACCCTTTTTTCTTCCTTGTATCCAACTTGCTGTTTTTCTGTCCCATTTGTCAAGATTTTATCTATTCGTCCCCCACCTCTGTTTTTCACTTTCTCTTACAACCTAAAGACCACTCACTTCTATCTATGCACACACACAAAAAAATCCCTTCTTTCTCACACAACTATTTAATGCAATACACCTCCGTCCAAGGAGATATAACAATCAACATTACATGTGCTTTCATCCATCTACTCTTACTTCATTTCTCCTTCACTTTTATACAATCTTTCACACCCTTAGGACATGAAGCCGATCCCTGTTGCCAGAGAATCGCGGTTCCGTGTGGCCCCCCTCACCTTGGGTTTGGTCTCTGGGTTCCAGTATAGCTGGGCCTCTGAGGAGGGCCCAGAATCTGGTCGCCTCTGGTGCTGGTCCACCTATGAGGCTAATTTGTGTGTCACTTACACTTTAACCACGGCCCCCCTTCCACAGGCCCGGAGGAAAAGGGCTGAATTGCGTGTCACACACACGTTCTGCCACAGCCCCCACCCCCCCGGGGAAACTGGCCTGTTTGGGGTCACTCACTCTCCCACAGCCCAACAGGAAAATAGGCAATTTTGTGTGTGACTCACTCTCCACACAAAACACTATAATGGACCTTTTACTTTCAAATCACCTATTCAATTTTAGGTGTCTGGCCAGCTCCTGATGCTCTTGGCATATCCCTCAATCCAGCTGTGTTGTCCAACCCTAGATGTTCTTGGGCATTTTAACCCTCAATCCAGCCTGGGTGTGTTCTAACCCCAGTTCGTCTTGGGCATACCCTCAATCCAGGCAGAACCCTGGGTGCTGCTCTGGAATATTAATACCTCAACCCAGCAAAAGTTTCAGTCCTGGATGATCTTGGGCAATTACCCCTCAATCCAGCAGACTTTTTGCTTCCTAGGGGTCCCACCCCTTCTCTAAAACTCAGTCCCAGTTTCCCGGGGGGGATTCTCTCACTCTTCTTATCACCTGCTTCGTCTCTTTACTGGCCGTTTTTCTCGCGAAAGAACGGAAACACAGCGTAGGAGACTCCGCACTCGCTTAGCAGCTCTGGGATAACCAGCTGCCTCTCATTCACACACATTCATCCCCCCCCTTAACCACCCCTTCCAAACCAGTACTTACCTGTCCTTTGTCCTTGGGTCTTTGTCTTCGTGTACACTTTAGTCTTAGGGGCTAACTACCGCGGTTTTAGGGAATCTTTTCCCTTTTCTTTGTTTTATTGCCTCCTTTTGTCCATTGATCGTAACCTGCATCTGTCGGTCACAGCAGGGGAACACAGAGCGAGGCTGCCAACTGGGCAGGGCGCGCCGTCCTCACCCTGATTCCACTGAGGCACCGGCAGTGAGGTGTTCTAACCATCCTCTGCTACCATAATTGTGAAAAACGCCAATCACTTGTTTTTGAAATTTTAAAAGTTTAATAGTATATAAGATGGTTATAAAAATAGAATTAGAGTAAAAAAATGGAACAATTAGAGTTAGGACAATACGAGACAATAAGAAACAAAGTTACAGACATCTGGGTGCCTCCCCAAGCAAAAAAGCTCTGGAGGAGGATCCCTATTAACAAAGGATTATCTCTTAAAAGCAATAGCCTGTTGAATATTCATACATTTCATACATGATGCATAAATTCCATTCAAACAAAGAATTGTCTCTGGTTAGTATCACTGTTTTCCTTTAATCTCTATGGCGTCCACAGGGCTGAGCGAGGCAGGAGGAGTTGGTCTCTTCTGATAAGGAAGTAGTAAATTCTTTTTTCTCTGAAAGATTTACGTTTTCCTGTGGTTGGTACATAAAAACTACATTTTAACTACGAAACTACATTTACCATACTATCAAAGTATTAATACAATATTAACAATTAATACAACATAATCCATATAGTAAATATCTTGCGCAGAGCCATATAATATGCACTTTTCACAGCTGAGAACAGTTCTGCTGAAAGCCTGTCCTAAACCTGCTTTTCCTGCAAATGTGCCCAATGAGTCCTCATTTTTTGCAGCCACAGGTCGTTTGTGCCTGCAGGTGTTAGAACTGATGGATGGAACAGCTCTGCTTGGGGGAACTGCTTTTTCTTGACTTTTTTTTTTTTTCTTTCTTTCTTTGCTTGTTTGTTTGTTTGGGTTTTGTTCTTTGTTTTGGTGGGTTGTTTTTTAATTTGTTTTTGGGGAGGAGTTTTCTGTGCTTTTTATTGGGGGGGTGGGGACTTTTTTTTTTTTTTTTTTGCTTGGGGGTGTTTTTGCAGGATTTTGGGGTTTGTGTGGGTTTTTGTTTTTTTTTTTCCTTTTCTTTTCTTTTTTTTTTAACTCCACCTGTCAGCTCTGGGCAGAGCTCTGTAACTCTATCTGGCATTTTCTGTGACATTGTGGGGTGGGCAAGGGGACTTTCTTCAAGCTGTGTGCACAGCAATGCACATCAGCCCAGGCCGGGGGTGCTCAGTGCCCGGTCAGTTTTGCTCTCTGGGTGTGGCTCTGGACGCTTCCCTTGGAGCGTCTCCAGGCAGGGAACATTGGAGCTGTCACCACTGTGGTGTCACAGAGAGGGGAACGCTGGGGCTGTCCCGCTCCTGCCCCGGCCCCAAGAGCTCTGCCAGCGCCTGGAGGAGACACAAAGGCTGAGCCCAAGGGTGAGAACTGCAGAAGGGGCTGAGCTGGGAGGAAGGCAGTGGGATCATCAAGTCCAGCCCCTGATCCTGCACAGACAGCCCAATAATTGCAGCCTAAGCATCCCTGGGAACAGTGTCCAAAGGCTCCTGGAGCTGCAGCAGCCTCAGAGCTGTGACCATTGCAGTGGCTGCAGGGCTCTGGGGAAAGGTCCCGGCCCTGGCTTGGGGCTGGGCCAGTGGCCCAGGGAGCAAATCAACTTGCAGCTGCTGCCCCAGAGCAGGGAAGAGCAGGAATTGCTGGCTGGGAGAGACTCTTGCCAAGGGCCTGCAGCGCCAGGACACAGGCCATGGCTGGACACTGCTTGGGGCCAGGGTGAGCTGGGATGTGGGGATGGACTTGTTCCCTGGGAGGGCGGTGGGGCCCTGGCACAGAGTGGGCAGAAAAGCTGCGGCTGCCCTGGAATGGCTGGAAGTGTGCCAGGTCTGGTTGCAGGGAACTTCCTGCCCTGAAGACATGGCATAGTCTGGTCTGATGTGGCCAGTATAATGTGGGGATTGCAGTGTGAGGGGTTTTGTGAAAATAGAGAGGGGTAGGGATTGCAGTGGGGGGATGGGGTGTTTTGGGCTGTTGGAGCAGGGGGCAGAAAAGCAAGAGGCAGTTTTGGGCAGGTGCTGGTGGTTGTAGCAATTGTGTAGCAGGGCTGAGGTGGAGTGGCAGTGAGTTTGGGAAGGTGCAGGCAGCTGGGAAAGAGGAAGAAAGGAAGAAAGGAAGAAAGGAAGGAAGAAAGGAAGAAAGGAAGAAAGGAAGAAAGGAAGAAAGGAAGAAAGGAAGAAAGGAAAGAAAGAAAGAAAGAAAGAAAGAAAGAAAGAAAAAGAAAGAAAGAAAGGAAGGAGAGAGAGAAAGGAAGAGAAAGGAAGGAGGGGAAGAGAAAGGAAGAGAAAGGAAGAGAAAGGAAGGAGGGAAAGAGGAAAGAGGAGAAAGAAAAAGAAAAAAAGGAAAGAAAGAAATCAGGTTGCTCAGCATCTGGAGCCTGAAATCTGGTGTTTCCTGGCACAGCCGGAGTGCAGATCCAGAAATGCCCTGGTGCTGGCACGGCCTAAGTGCAGCAATTTGCTGGCACAAAAAGCCAAACTGCAGCAATTTCCCGATGCCGGCACTGGCACCACCCAGATCTGGTCCATTGGCAGTGCCAGGACTCCAGATGCAGCCGTTTGCCATCAGCCAGATCCAGCAATTTCCTGCTGCTGGGGCACACGAGGGGTCTGGATGGGCAGGAAAGCTGAGCCTGAGCCAGGAGCTTTCCTTGGCTGCAGCAGAGGCTGAGTGGGCAAAGGCCTTCCCGGCGCTTAGCCCTGGCCAGGAGGGATTGTGCCACAGGAGCTGAGCCTGAATTTCTTCTCGCAGGCAGCTTTAGGGCACAGAACATGGAGAAGGCAGAGCTGACTCTCAGCTTTCCGCAGTCCTCCAGAGGAATGTTGTGTGGAAAGCAGCCTGGGAGCAGGCTTGATGTGCCAGAGGTGGGCAGTTGAGAGCCCTTTTCTCCCCTGTGGCCTGAGACTCTGGCCCTTGCTCTTTGCAAGGCCCCTAGAGCTGCATGGCAAGGGGCCTTTTTCACTGGCATGAGAGGAGTCCTGCTACAGGGCTGTGCTCAAGCTGCTTTTGCAGCAGATGTGTCTGAGGAATGGTCATTGCTTGCAGTCTCAAGTGCTGTGTGTGAGGGCAACTGAAAGCAGTGAAGGAGGCATCAGCTCTGCTGGGGGCGGAGTTGTCTTTTTCTTGGCGGGGGGGGTGGTGGTTTTGTTTATTTTGGGTTTTGTTTTTTTTTTTTTTTTTTTCTTGGGGTGTTTTGTTTGGTTTGGTTTTGGTTATGGTATTGTTTGTTATTTTTTCAACTTTTCTTGTCGCCTCTGGGCAGAGCTCTGTAACTATGTGCCACTTGCCTGTGGCACTGTGGAGGTGGCCAGGGGGACCTTCCCCGAGCTGTGTGCACAGCAATGCACATCAGCCCAGGCCGGGGGTGCTCAGTGCCCGGTCAGTTTTGCTCTCTGGATGTGGCTCTGGGCGCTTCCCTTGGAGCATCTCCAGGCAGGGAACGTTGGAGCTGTCACCACCGTGGTGTCACAGAGAGGGGAACGCTGGGGCTGTCCCGCTCCTGCCCCGGCCCCAAGAGCTCTGCCAGCACCTGGAGGAGACACAAAGGCTGAGCCCAAGGGTGAGAACTGCAGAAGGGGCTGAGCTGGGAGGGAGGCAGCGGGATCGTGGAGTCCAGGCCCTGGCCCTGCACAGACAGCCCAACAGTGGCAGCCTGGGCATTCCCAGGAGCAGTGTCCAAAGGCTCCTGGAGCTGCGGCAGCCTCGCAGCTGTGGCCATTCCCTGGGGAGCCTGGTGAGTGGTCAAGCCCCCTGTAGGAGAAGAAGCTTTTGCTGGTCTCCAGCCCGCAGCTGGCCTGGCCCAGCCCCAGCCGTTCCCTGGGGTGCATTCCCTGCTGGCCCCGGGGCAGAAGTCTCAGCTGCCCCTGCTGCTGTCCCTGGGCAGGAGGCGCAGCCCCCGGGGAGCTCTGAGCTCCGTCTGCTGGGCTGCGGCCGAAGCGAGCCAGTGCCGGCAGAGCTCTGGGGAAAGGTCCCGGCCCTGGCTTGGGGCTGGGCCAGTGGCCCAGGGAGCAAATCAACTTGCAGCTGCTGCCCCAGAGCAGGGAAGAGCAGGAATTGCTGGCTGGGAGAGACTCTTGCCAAGGGCCTGCAGCACCAGGACACAGGCCATGGCTGGAAACTGCTTGGGGCCAGGGTGAGCTGGGATGTGGGGATGGACTTGTTCCCTGGGAGGGCGGTGGGGCCCTGGCACAGAGTGGGTGGAAAAACTGCAGCTGCCCTGGAATGGCTGGAAGTGTCCAAGGGCTGGTTGGAGGGGACTTCCTGCCCAGAAGGCATGGGATGGGATGGGATGGGATGGGATGGGATGGGATGGGATGGGATGGGATGGGATGGGATGGGATGGGATGGGATGGGATGGGATGGGATGGGATGGGATGGGATGGGATGGGATGGGATGGGATGGGACGGGATGGGATGGTGTAATGTGGAGTGTAATTGCAGTGTGGGGGTGATGTGAAATTTGGGAGAGGTAGGGATTGCAATGCGGGGAGAGTGTGGTTTGGGGTCTTGGAGTAGGGGAGTAGAGGGAGGGAAAGCAAGAAGCAGTTTTTAAAGGCTGATGGTGCTTTTAGGAATTTTGGGGCCTGGAAGTGTCTTCTGGGAGGTTGCTGTGAAATTGGGAAGGCTGAGTTTAAGGTGCTGTGCAGGGCTGAGGTGGAGGGGCAGTGATTTTGGGAGGGTAAGGGCACCTGCTTCCAAGAAAGAAAGAAAGAAAGAAATGAGAGAGAAAGAGAGAAAGGAGGAAGGGAAAAGGAGGGAAGGAAGGAAGGATTTTAAATTAAGCCCTATATCTCTAATTCAATAAGCCACAAAGTTGACTTTAGCTGCAATGCAATTTGATTTAAGTAGCATTTTATAATCAAGCATATACAAAAATTTAGCAGTGATTAATTAAAGATAAGTACTGTTTGGATAAAGCATAACCAAAACTGACCGGGGTACCAAGGGGGCGCTTCTCACCCTACCTCATGTACAAAACAAGGTAGTCTAACTTAAACTTATATACTGTATGCTAATTCATATTCATTAATATTTCCTGTGAATCTCCTCCTATTTTCAATTCTTAAAATCTACATCACTATACTACATAGCACATGCTCCACTTGTTGTTAGGGGGTCTTCTTGGCTTTTTGTTGGTCTTCTTCAGAGGAAGGCTCATCATCTTCCTCCCATCCTATGAATAGCCTTAATGGTTGCGCGTGTGCTCTAAGTTTTGTGTTATACATAACTAAGCGTTGTGTTCCAAAAATAATTATTTCATGGATCAAACCACCACTCAAACTCCCTGCCTCGGACAAGTCCCAACTTTGTGCATCTCAAGGCTAGTTCTATCTTAAGACATCCTGTATCCCGTAATATCTGCAAAAGCCCCATCTCCTGACCTTGGAATAGTGCCAGTTTTGGCAATTCCAGCTTTGAAAATCTTGCTTGTCTCAAACTGCATCCTGTATCTTATTTTTCTCATGTACCATCTGCCAAGGGGCCCATCTGCTTTGTAACACTACTCACATCTACTTTTTCCTTTACTACTTTATAGCAAGTATTTTCAAAATTATATATTTCTAAAATATTAATATAGTTACAATTAGCATGAATCATTTTCATTTATTTCAATTTCCCCCATTTCTCTTTTTAATCATATTGAATCATGCTTTTAATTAAAACTGAATCTTGATTTCTTCTATATTCCCAATAATCCATGTTTCCATGCTCTCTCATTTCAGCCTCTAATTTTTCTAACATCTCCCATGCTGCATCAAGCAATGCATGCAATTTTCGCGTTCCTTCTCAAATTTGCTTGACATCTCTTGTGCTAGAGTCGTCTCTTTACAGAATCACAGAATCACAGAATAATGAGGTTGGAAGAGACCTCTAAGATCATCAAGTCCAACCTATGCCTTAACACCTCAACTAGACTATAGCACTAAGTGCCATATCCAGTCTTTTTTTAAACACATCCAGAGATGGTGACTCCACCACCTCCCTGGGAAGACAATTCCAGTGCTTTATTATTCTTTCAGTGAAAATTTTTTCCTAATTTCTAACCTGTACCTTCCCTGACGTAGCTTGAGACTGTGTCCCCTTGTTCTGTCAGTTGCTGCCCGGTGGAAGAGACCGACCCCCACCTGTCTACAACCTCCCTTCAAGAAGTTGTAGAGAGTAATAAGGTCACCTCTAAGCCTCCTCTTCTCCAGGCTAAACAACCCCAGCTCCTTCAAACGTTCCTCATAGGGCTTGTGTTCCAAGCCCCTCACCAGCCTCGTTGCCCTCCTCTGGACATGCTCAAGCATCTCAATATCCTTCCTAAACTGAGGGGCCCAGAACTGGACACAGTACTCAAGATGTGGTCTCACTAGTGCCGAGTACAGGGGAAGAATGACCTCCCTACTCCTGCCGGTCACACAATTCCTAATGCAGGCCAGGATGCCATTGGCCTTCTTGGTCACCAAGGCACATTGCTGGCTCATATCCAACCGGCTGTCGACCAGCACCCCCAGGTCCCTTTCCACCTGAACACTGTCCAGCCACACTATCCCCAGCCTGTAACGCTGTAGGGGATTTTTGTGGCCAAAATGTAGAACTCGACACTTAGACTTATTAAACTTCATACTGTTGGACTCTGCCCATTCATCCAACCGATCTAGGTCTCTCTGCAGAGCCCTCCTCCCTTCCAACAGATCAACACAAGCTCCCAGCTTAGTGTCGTCTGCAAATTTACTAATGAAGGACTCAATGCCCTCATCCATGTCGTCTATAAAAATATTAAATAGAACTGGTCCCAATACAGACCCCTGAGGGACACCACTGGTGACTGGTCGCCAGCTGGATGCTGCACCATTCACCATCACTCTCTGGGCCCGGCCATCCAGCCAGTTCCTAACCCAGCGAAGAGTGCTCCTGTCCAAGCCATGGGCTACCAGCTTATCTAGGAGTATGCTCTGGGAGACAGTATCAAAGGCCTTGCTGAAGTCTAAATAGACAACATCCACAGCCTTTCCTGCATCTACCATACGAGTTACCTGGTCATAGAAGGAGACCAGGTTGGTCAGACATGACCTACCCTTTGTAAACCCATGTTGACTGGGTCTGATACCCTGGCCATCTTGTAAGTGCTGTGCGATAGCACTCAGTATGAACTGCTCCATTATCTTACCTGGTACTGAGGTCAGGCTCACTGGCCTGTAATTACCAGGATCCTCCTTCCTACCTTTTTTGTAAACGGGTGTCACATTGGCCAGTTTCCAATCGCCTGGAACCTCGCCAGTGAGCCACGACTCCTGATAAATGATGTCCCAAGGTACAGTTGTTCTGTGCCAATGTCTTTGTCTCAGCCACTTCATGGTCACTGCTTTACACTGCTCACACTGATGACCGTGTTTGCAGCAACCTTGCTGAAACATGGAAACTTCTCTCTGTGGGATGGCAGCTTCTGACCTTTCTGTACTGAGGTTATCTTGAATATCCAGGGGCTGGGTTATTCTTTCAATATGTGGGTGGCACACCAAATGTATTGCAGCATTATGTGAAATCCCCAGCCAGAAACGATTTTCCATATGAGCTATAGCCTCTGGGCACCAAAGACTCTCTTCACTCATGTTGTGGATTAACTACAATTTTACTTTAAACTGTATTTTGGACCTCAATAAAAAGGTTTAATCAAATGTAAGTCTTTTTTAGTTTTACTTTCAGGTCTCCTGGTGTCAAAATAGTTTACCAATCTTTATTGGGTATAGGTCCTTTTACTCTTGAAGCACATCTAGCCTTTTTCTGCCATTCGAATTGTGGCTTCATCACGGAGAATCCATTGTCCCTCTTTTAGACTTGCTCCTAGGTTTTTCATGCCTTCTACTTCTGCTAAAATGAAGTATGGTGTTTGAGTTTGTGTTCCTGCTTCCTGAAAAGTCATAATTACATTGCTGTTCTCCCTCAGGGCAGCTTTCTTAGCTTCATCATCAGCCAAGTTGTTTCTTCTTGTTTTAATGCCTCTCCCACTCTGGTAGCCTTTCACATGAACCACTGCTAACTTTTCTGGACTCCTCAAAGTTTAAGTATTTGAATTATCAATCCTTGGTGCACTAATCCTTTTCTTTGAGTGTTTAGAAGTCCCCTTTCTTTCCAAATTTTTCTAAATATATGCTCTACCCCAAAGGCATATTTTGAGTTGGTGTATATGGTCCCTTCTTGATCCTTTAATAAGAGCAACGCACAGAATAATGCATAGAGTTCACAGGCTTATGCTGAGCAGGATGGGCTAAGGGGACCAGATTCTTTTACTTCCAGTTTTTCTCCACTAATTATGGCATTCCCAGATTTCCTTCTTCCTTCTACTCTAGCTGGTTCTGTCTCCACACCGGGCGGACGCTGGCCTCTGGCTAGCTTAGATCTGCACAGCGACAGGATGTTCCTGGTCCGGTTAGGCACGCAGGTTATCTTTACCTGCTGTCTCGGCTTCTCAGCAACTGGACTAAATAGTGTCGTGACAGCAGCGGCAGTAGAAAAGGATGGCTCTCATCTTAGCAGGTTAAAAGATGTTTATTCAGGCCTAACTGCGGTAGCTCCACAGCTAGTCCAAACCTGCAGGCCAAAGAGAGGCCCGAGAGTGAGAGAGAGTTTGAATCTCTCTCCTCCACCTTATAAGCGGGTGTCCTGGTTTGGGACAAATTTGGGAGGAAACCCCTGTAGAGGATCCCTCTAAGGAAGCAAGCCCAAATGGCCTCTCCCTCCAACAGGTCCGGTAAAAAAAAAAACTCTTTGGAGAAAAGTGGAAAAAACTATTTTACTAAACAAATGAAGTGCATACAAGTATAAAGAATGAATCATATGAAACAATAAAACCTCTCCTTCTGAAGTGAGATGGCAAATTGAGAAAGTCCTTGCCGTGGGTGGAGCTCGGCTCTCTCTCGGACTCTCCTCAGTCCCAGTCCCTCCGGCACTGCTGGAAAATGCCGAGGTCCAGGCCCCGGTGGGCCGCAGGTGCAGCCCCCAGTGCTCCCCTGGGTTTTCAGTCCAGAGCAGGTTTAAACAGTTCCAAGAAAAAGGAAAAAAAAAACAGTCCAGGGAACTTCTCTGCCCTAGCTAGCTGAAACTAACTAAAAGCAAAAAAAAAAAAAATCTCTGTCCTGCAGTCTCTCCAAGCCTCCGCCGAACACGTTGTCCGCACAAGAATGTGGAGGAGTCAGGCAGTTTTCTCAAAACAAACTCCACGCTTCTCCTTGCTCTTAGAACCAGTCTTAAAGGCACAGGACTCAATACACAGCACAAACAGAACAGACGATTGGGGATACAAGCATCATTAAGTTACCCTAGGACAGCGGGGGAGGAATCAGAGGAGGTTACAACAAGACAACAAATCAGGGGATTCAGGGGGTAACAAGGTGTGCCCACCCCCAAGCCTCTGACCATTGACACCAAGGGCAAAGGAATGCCGTGCTGAGGGACCCATCACCTGAAGCCCTCTCTGTATGATTTCACAATCTTGGGAGGGGTCCCGAAGTGATAGACAGGCTGCCCCAGAGCGAGGGGGGGCAGAGGGGATGGTCCAGATCAGGTCAGGGATAGGAGGACTGACACAAAACACCCTATTATACAGAAGGTTAAAAAGGGTTACAGAACTGGGGATAGAGTGAAATGAACTATAACATAAAACTTCTTATCAAAACCTAATAAAACAATTCTCGCACTGCCACATTCTACCACTCGAGATGATCCATCTATAAATATTTTTTCTCCTCTTTTTAATTCTTTTTCTCTTGAATCTGGAAGTATTTTTGTTTGTAACTCTATGACCTCTGTGCAATCATGTATTAATTCTTCCCCTGGGTTGCCGTAAATGAACTGAGCGGGGCCTTTTATATTTGTCACTCTCAGCTCTTATTCACAGAAGGCTATCAATATAGCCTCATATTTTAATATTCTGCTATCAGTTAACCATTTTCCAGCCTTTTTAGCAAGGATTCCCATAATATTGTGGAGGGTGGACACTTCCAGTGGTGTCCCAAAGGTTACTTGTCGGACTTCTTCTACTAACACAGCAGTGGCTACCAGACCTTGCAGGCGTGTTGGCCAGCTCTTACTAACTGGATCCAATAATTTGGAATAATATCCTACTGGCTTTTGGCTTCCTGCCCAATCTTGTGTCAATACTTCATAAGCCGTTTGATCAACTGTATTAACAAATAATTGAAAATACTCAAAACATGCTTTATTTCTCTTTTAGACTTTGGGCTTCCCATGTTCAGTATTCCTGAAACCCTTTCAGGGTCTAGCTTTTACTTTTGATTACTAATCCTATGACCTAAATACCACACTTCTGACTCTACAAACTGCAATTTTGACTTTGATATCTTCAGCCCATTTTCTCACAGAAAATTTAGAAGCTTAATAGCACCCTTTCTAGTTTCCTCTTCAGTTTCTCCTGCAACTAACAAATCATCTACATACTGTAGCAGCTTAATTCCTTTGTGTAACTCAAAGGACTTCCAAAGATTTTCAAATGCCCTCCCAAAAAGATTTGGTGCCTCTGTAAAACCTTGTGGTAGCACCGTTCACATGAATTGTTCTCTCCTACCTGTATCTGGGTCCTCCTACTCAAAGGCAATCCCTACTGCCCTCATCCAGAGGGCGAGTTCAAAAGGCACCCTTTAAATCCACGACACTGTACCAAATGTAATTAGGAGGTGTCTGGCTTAGCTCCTCCTGGAAAGCGGGTAATGGTTCTTTGATTTACCGCTCTGAGATCCTGGACTAGTCAGTAGCTACCATCAGGCTTCTTTACTGGCAGGATGGGGGTATTATGTGGTGACACACAGTACTCCAACACCCCCTGATGTACTGAATTCTCAGCTACTGGTTTCAATCCCTTCTGACCTTCCAGTGATATCGGATATTGTTTTACTGGAATGGGGATTTCCGGGTTCTGTATTTCATCGCTAATGGGCTGAATGTTTAATTTTCCTACTTCACCAATATACCACACAGTGTTGCTAATCTCGAAATTATCTTCTTCAGTTAAAGAATAGATTTTAAGTTTTCCTTCACAGGGTGTTATTTTAATCCCCAAGGCTATTATTAAGTCCCTTCCTAATAAATTAATATCAGCCTCTGGTATTAATACCAAATCATTCAATCTAAATTTTTCATCCAATTCAATCTGCACATTTTTAATTACAGGAACCTGAAAAACTTCTCCTTTAACCCCAATTACAGGGACACGTTCACGACTTACTTCATATCCTTGTGGTAGTTTTCTTACTGTGGACCTAGTAGCTTCTGTGTCCACCAAAAATGTGATTTCTTCCTTTTGAGGACCTATTTTCAGTTTTACCAAGGGCTCTTCTAGGTGTTCAGTCCTCATTAAACAGAGCCCCTGACACCCCTAGTCTTCTTGAAACATTTTCTCATCTCTTTCTACAGAATTTTTGTAGATGTCCCTTTTTGTGGCAATAAAAACAAGTGGGTTCTGTACCCCTGGAGGTAGGACAAGAAGTTTATAAGTGTTCTTGATAGTGACAGGAAAAACATGTGGGTCTCGTATCCCAAGAGGTGGGACCTGCCTTATTCTGTTGTTTGTTCTTTCCTGAGCACTTCTCTGTATTCATGGTTGTCTGTGTTTCCTTGACTGCTGCCATTAAAATCTGTGGTTTTGTCTTTTGCCTCTCCTCATCTCTTCTCACATACACTTTCTGTGCTTCTCTTAACAATTCCTGCAGCCCTCTATCATGCAAATTTTCTACTTTTTCCAGCTTCTTCCTGATGTGCCCCCAGGACTTAGCTACAAATTGTGTTTTCAAAAGGACCTGTCCTGCTGCTGTATTGGGGTCTACACCTGAATATAACTGCTAGGCTTTTATTAGTCTTTCAAGCCAATATGCCAGGGGCTCATCCTTCCCTTGGTGCTCACTTAGAGCTTTCCTTATATTCTGCCCCTTGGGCACTGCTTCCCGGATTCCTTGGATAATCATCCACCTGAGATCACTCATATTCTGCCTGTGTCTTTCATTCTGATTATTCCAACCTGGATCTTGCATAGGCCATTTCTGATCCCCCTGGTCTGGCCCCTGACATTCTCTATCCCAAACCCTCATTCCTGAATGTCTAATCATTTCTCTTTCTTCCATGGTAAACAAGATTCCTAAGATAGACTGCAGTTCCACCCAGGTGTATATATTCAGCCCCAAGAACTGATCTAATCTTTCTGCCACTCCAATAGGATCATCTAGTAGCCTGCCCATCTCCTTCTTAAACTCCCTAACATCCCCTATGTTCAGGGGAGCACTCACATCACCAATAGGTCTCTGTTCTGGATTTGCCATTGGAACTTTTCTAAGCGGGTATAGTCCATCTTCCATTTTTTGCTTCCCCATCCCCATCATCACTTCTCCCCGTCACCCCCACCTCTAGTTCTATGTGCTTCTGGCTCCTTCTGAATAGGGGGTGCATTTGCATTTACAGGAGGACCCTCGGGGGCTTGGGGTTGAACGGGCTGATTAGGTTGCCTATAAGGGGGTGGGAGGTGATCTAATGGATCCTAGGGCTTGTGTCTGTCTTTTTTGTCTGCTTGCCCTCTAGTTTGTAAAGGATAGCATGAAAAACCCTTGCTTCCCTGCCTTCAAGTAACAAATTCACCCTTTCCCCTGGGAAGCCACAGTGCAGCATATTTGTTTTCTTCCTGATTAAAAGGTTCATTTGAATTCACATACAAATTCAAAGCCTGGTAAATCCAATCTTCAAACGATCCGGACTTTGGCCAATATAAGTTGTCTTGCCAGATCATTTCCTTTGTCCATTCAAACATACATTATTTATCATTTTCTGCTTACTTTTTCCTCTTTGTGATTCCCATGCATCCCAGTATTGTACCATCATCCCCAGTGGACTGTCCTGAGGGATGTTCCCCTTCTGAAAACCCCTCTCACAGTTCCCAGATATACCAGGCTCTTGTGAATTTCCTTCATAATTCGCAGCTCCTGGGTCTAAGGAGTTACTTTTCTTTGGACCAATTTTTGGCAGCAACAAACCAAGGAACACCCGGTACCTGGAGAATTTTTGTCTCCCTCACTGTGTGGTTCAATCCTCTCACTTACTATTCTGTTGCACTGTCCTGTCTTTTGCCAAGTTTTGCCTCACGCCTAATTCCAATCTTTCTCCCAATCTGTCTTCTTTGACTATATCCCTCTAGCCACTTCGCCTTGCAATCCCTCTTAGTCTCGTACTAAAGTTACCAGCTATTATTTTCTCAAAGAAAATTGAACTTGACTCAATTGCTCCCTTCCTTATTCACCTCGCCCAGGGATCAGATCACTCCCTTCTCCTTGAGCACCTTCCCCTGGGTTCTCGGGCCAGGACCCTCCCTGCCAGTCCCTCCCAGGGAACCTCACTCATTCTCTCTTTTCACTTCCCTCCTTTCCCAGCCGGTCTCCTCACAGAGAGCTGAAAACGTGGTACTGGGAGGTTTGCACTTGCTTCAGGGGTCTGGGCTACCAGCCCCCATTTTAGATATTCTGCACACACACAAACATACAGCCATGCCACTGACCGACCCCGTGGTACTTACACAGTCCAGTTTCCCACATAGTTCTTGTGCACAAGACGTTTTATAGGTACCTTTACTTTTAGCTGGCACTCCAAAGGTGCTTTTATGAACGCCTCCTATTGCTGGCTTCTTTTTCTTATGCATTATCGTAATTGGAACTCCTTCTCCAAGGGAGCCTGGTCTAAGCTCGGGACCACCTTAAAAGAGCTGGTGGGGAGCTCTGTAGTGGTGTGGGATTTAGTTTTGGTTTTATTGTATGTGCTATTAATTTATGGTTCATTCTGTGTATCGCGGTTTGTTCCCCCTAATGATCTTTCCCTGCTCTTCTCCCCTCCAACCGTTATATGCCAATCCCCCACTCCCCCCTCCTCTGGGGTCTGCCTGTCATCTTGGGGCCTTCCCCTGGAGCTAGAAAGTTCTTCCAAGGGCATCGAGTGATAGGTCAGATCCAGAGGGGTTCCCTCCTCATCGTTTATGTCTGGTTTATGAAAATATCATTCATCCATGTGACGTCTCCCCTGTGATCCCTGATTTGCTCACCCACTGCCTCTTCTCCTGGTTCCACCTCCAAATAAAAGCTGCTGGCAAGCAGCCTGGGGGTCTCTGCCTAGGCAGTTACCTGGAGGTCAGGAGGTCCCGCTCCAGGGCTCCAATTAATTCTTGTGACCCGTTCAGCAGAGTCCACATTTCTATCTCCGCCGTCGTTGCCTTGCACCACCTGTACCTGCTGCCGAGGTCGTGTGGGATCCAAGGCCCCACAGGATCGGGTTAGCTGGCACGGCCAGCTGTCCGTACCTTTCCACACCACGGAGCCTGAGCTAGCCCGGGCGTGCGTGGAGACCATGCTTAAGGAATCGCAACATCCTTCTTTTATTTTCATTTCTTGCCTGAAGTTAGCATTTGAATTGGAGTATTTTGGAAAGTGTTGGTCCTTTTCAGCGCCCCTCATTTCAGCTCAGTCCATTTGGTCTCAATCACGCCGGTTCCAAATATTCTCGGTTGTTTTCATTTGCAGTGTTTCTCATCATATCTCCTTTCCTGAGCATTTGTTAGACTTTGTTCCCTGTTTTCAAGATTTCATTCCCTTTCCCGAATGGAAGACTTTCCGAAGGGAATGAAATCTTGCCATTTCAAGGAAGATTAATTGGGCAAGCTTCTGTCCCTTTCCCTGCACTTCTTGTCAACCCATCCACTTTGTGCTTTTCACGTGCTTTCAAAATTTTTCTTTTTTTCTTTTTAAGTTTGCATTTCTTCCATTTCCTTTCCTCTCCTTTCTTATTTTCATTTCTTGCCTGATTACAGCATTTGAATTGGAGTACATCTGGCAAGTGTTGGTCCTTTTCAGTGCCCCTGATTTAATCTCAGTCCATTTGGCCACAATCACTCCAGTTCCAAATTATCTCGGTTGATTTAATTCGCATTCTTTTTCATCATGTCTTCTTTCCTGAGCTTTGTTCTTATTGGTTCCCTGATTTCAATATTTCACTCCCTTTCCCAAAAGGATCACTTTTCTTTTGGGAAAGGGAATGAAATATTGCAATTTCAATTTGGATTAATTTGTTAAGCCTCCATCCCTTTCCCTGCACTTCTGTCATCACATTCATATTGTGATTAGCACGTTCTTTCAAATTTTTCTCTTTTTCATTTTAAACTTGCATTTCTTGGATTTCTTTTCATCTCCTTCTTTTATTTCCATTTCTTGATGGATTGCAGCATTTGAATTGGTGTACATTTGGCAAGTGTTGGTCCTTTTCAGTGCCCCTAATTTCATCTCAGTCCATTTGGTCACAATCACTCCGGTTCCAAATTTTTCCTTTTTGTATTTATTTGCATTGTTTCACACCGTATCTCCTTACTTGAGCATTTGTTAATTTTTTTTCCGTTGCTTGCCCTGCACTTCCTATCATCCTGTTCACTTTTTGTTTTTCATGTGATTTCAAAATTTTCGCATTTTCATTTTAAGCTTGCATTTCTTTAATTTTTTTACCTCTCCTTCTTCTGTTTCATTTTCTTGCCTGATTGCAGCATTTGAATTGGTGTATGTTTGGCAAGTGTTGGTCCTTTTCAGTGCCCCTCTGTCCTAGGGTAACTTTATGATGCTTGTATCCCCAATCGTCTGTTCTGTTTGTGCTGTATATTGAGTCCTGTGCCTTTAAGACTGGTTCTAAGAGCAAGGAGAAGCGCGGAGTTTGTTTTGAGAAAACTGCCTGACTCCTCCACATTCTGCTGCGGACAGTGTGTTCGGTGGAGGCTTGGAGAGACTGCAGGACAGAGATCTTGTTTTGCTTTTAGTTAGTTTCAGCTAGCTAGGGCAGAGAAGTTCCCTGGACTGTTTTTTTTTTCCTTTTTCTTGGAACTGTTTAAACCTGCTCTGGACTGAAAACCCAGGGGAGCACTGGGGGCTGCACCTGCGGCCCACCGGGGCCTGGACCTCAGCATTTTCCAGCAGCGCCGGAGAGACTGGGACTGAGGAGAGGCACTGAGAGAGAGAGCCGAGCTCCACCCACGGCAAGGACTTTCTCAATTTGCCATCTCACTTCAGAAGGAGAGGTTTTATTGTTTCATATTATTCATTCTTTATACTTGTATGCACTTCATTTGTTTAGTAAAATAGTTTTTTCCACTTTCCTCCAAAGGGGTTTGTTTTTTTGTTTTTTTCTGGACCGGTTGGAGGGAGGGGCCACTTGGGTTTGCTTCCTTAGAGGGATCCTATACAGGGGTTTTCTCCCAAATTTGTCCCAAACCAGGACATACTTCTAACTGGTGCCCAACGTGGGGCACGAGAGAGTGGAAAAAACTTGTATTGATTATTATTAACTGCATATTTTTTTGTTTGTACTTTGGGTGGGGATTAAACAGTCAGTAGCCATGTTGCTTCTTGAATTCCTAATGTCTCTTAGAATGGAGTCTTTTCTACATTTCTGTTCCCTAAGCTTTTTTGAAGTCTTAATACCTTTCTGGTCCCTAGGTTTGTTTTCTTACCCAGAAATAGCTCCAATATTGTCCCTAACATACAGCTTTTACATTAGAGATGCACAAATTAGAATAGCTATTTTGCTAGGTTCAGTAATTATAGTTTACAAGAAGCTTATAAAGATACTAGAGTTTGTTCTGGGTATGTTCAGTTTATAGTTTTTTCGTCCTACCCTGCGTCCTAGTTCCAGCAGCATGTTTTGGGGATTTATCAACAATTGCACTCAATTTGTTAAAAGAAGAGTAAGGGATGAGGCTCTTCAGCCTCTTCTTTCCTTCTTCTCTTTTGAGTCAGTTACATCACTTTTAGAGAATGTTCAGCGTCTCCTGAACGTTAAAGACACCACCTCCCTAGTATTTCACCTGGTGACTTTCCTCTATATAGTTTATAGCTTTTCTAGAATGAGTCACACACTGCTAAACACTGTAGGGCAGCAGATAGAGGCAAGAGAGCAGGGAGATAAATCAGTCACTCAGGCTGCAGCCAATCCCACAGCTATTCAGGCTGCAGCTAAACCAGACAGTGAGGCTAAAACACCAGCAGTTACTGCAGTAAAGAAGGGAAAAAAGCACACGGACAAAACCGATCGACCAGTAGACGATGATTCAGGTGAAGGATCCTCAATGCCTCCTGACACCAAGTCAGGAGTCAAACCACCTGACACACAATCAGAAGCTGAAGCAACTGATGATACACAGTCAGAAACCAAACCAACTGATAGAAAATCAGAAGCCCAACCAGCTGCTGCAAGATCAAGAGCCCAACCAACTGCTACAACATCAGGAGCCCGACCAACTGCTACAAGATCAGGAGCCCGACCAACTGCTGCAAGAGCAGGAGATACTATTGAGTCCTTTTCCCTGAAGGACCTTCGTGGCCTAAGAAAGGATTATACTCAACGACCTGATGAATCTATAATTAGTTAGTTAGTCCGTCTCTGGGATGCTGCAGGTGAGGCTACAATACTAGATAGCACTGAAGCGAGACATCTTAGGTCCCTATCACATGATCCAGTTATTAACCAAGAAATGATGAGGGAGGCTAGTCCTTGCAGTCTCTAGGAACAGGTCCTGAGAAGTGTGGCACAAAGATATCTGTGTGCCGACAATCTCTATATGCAGCAAACCCAGTGGAAAACCATTGAACAAGGGATCCAGCGCTTGAGGGAAATCGCAGTGGCGGAAATTGTCTTTTCAGATGACATAAACACTAGGAACCCCGACTTGGTACCATGTACACCTGTAATGTGGCGAAAACTTGTACGACTTGGGCCACAAAAATACTCCTCTGCTTTAGCAATAATGAAGCAGGATAAGACAGAGGAGACTGTGCTTAATATAGCGAAGAAGCTCCGAACATATGCAGATGCCGTGCATGGTCCAACACATGCAAGAATTGCAGCTCTAGAAACGCGTATGAGGAAATTAGAAGACAAGATAGAGGAAAATCACAAAGAACTCAAGCAGGACATTCTTCAGATCTCTGCAGTACAAGTTAAGGGCTCTGGCACCACACGCAAACGTTCCCTAGATAAAGAAGGAAAAGGCATCCCACGAGCTAAGCTGTGGTCCTTCCTGCGTGATTGTAGAGAAAACATGAAAAGATGAGATGGAAAATCTACTGATGCTATGACGCAATGGCTGCATGAATTGTTAGATAGCAAGACTGTGAGAGGAAATTCTAGCAAGAAAAAAGCAGCTCCAGTTACCCAGAGAAATAAAGATAATCAGGCTTAGAGGAGCCCTGCCTCTAGCCAGGTAGAGGCTAGGGAAAACCGTGTTTTTTAGACTGTGTGGATTCGTTGGCCTGGCACGTCAAAACCACAAAAATATGAGGCCTTAGTTGACACTGGTGCACAGTGCACATTACTCCCATCAAGACATGTGGGGAAAAAATCTGTTTCCATTACTGGAGTAACAAGAGGTTCACAAGATTTTACTTTGGTAGAAGCTGATGTAAGCCTGACTGAAAATGAGTGGAAGAGACACCCTATTGTGACTGGCCCAGAAGCTCCATGCATTTTAGGCATAGACTTCCTCCGAAATGGGTATTTCAAAGACCCAAAGGGATTTAGGTGGGCATTCGGGATAGCAGCTGTAGAGACAGAGGGTGTTAAGCAGTTGAATACCTTGCCTGGACTATCAGAGAACCCATCTGCTGTAAGTCTTCTAAAAGTAGAAGAGCAACAAGTGCCAATTGCCACTTCAATAGTGCATCGCCGACAGTACAGAACAACTCGAGATGCTGTGATCCCCATCCACAAGATGATCCGTGAGCTGGAGACACAAGGGGTTGTCAGCAAAACCCACTCACCCTTCAACAGCCCCATCTGGCCTGTGCGCAAGTCTGACGGAGAATGGAGATTGACTGTGGACTACCGTGCCTTGAACAAAGTGACTCCACCATTGAGTGCTGCTGTGCCGGACATGCTAGAACTCCAGTACGAGCTGGAGTCCAAGGCAGCAAAGTAGTATGCCACAATTGACATTGCTAATGCATTTTTCTCCATTCCTCTGGCTGCAGAATGCAGGCCTCAGTTTGCTTTCACCTAAAGGGGCATGCAGTACACCTGGAACCGACTGCCCCAGGGATAAAAACACAGCCCCACCATCTGCCATAGACTAATTCAGGCTGCACTGAAAAAAAGTGAAGCTCCGAAACATTTACAGTACATCGATGACATCATTGTGTGGGGAAACACAGCAATGGAAGTGTTTGAGAAAGAAGAGAAGATCATCCAGATTCTCCTGAAAGCTGGCTTTGCTATCAAGAAGAGCAAAGTTAAGGGACCTGCTCGAGAGATCCAGTTTCTAGGAGTAAAGTAGCACGATGGAAAGCATCAGATTCCCACTGAAGTCATCAACAAGATCACAGCAATGTGTCCACCAACCAACAAAAGGGAAACACAAGCTTTCCTAGGCGCCATAGGTTTCTAGAGAATGCACATTCCTGAGTACAGCCAGATTGTGAGCCCTCTCTACCTAGTCACCCGCAAGAAAAACAATTTCCACTGGGGCCCTAAACAGCAACAAGCCTTTGCCCAGATCAAGCAGGAAATCGCTCATGCAGTAGCCCTTGGCCCAGTGAAGATGGGACCAGATGTGAAAAACGTGCTCTACTCAGCAGCCGAAAACAATAGCCTATCCTAGAGCCTTTAGCAAAAAGTGCCTGGGGAGACTCAGAGCCGACCACTAGGATTCTAGAGCCGAAGCTACAGAGAGTCTGAAGCCAACTACACTCCAACAGAAAAAGAAATCTTGGCCGCCTATGAAAGAGTTCAAGCCGCCTCAGAAGTAGTAGGCACTGAAACACAACTCCTGCTAGCACCCCGACTACCAGTGCTGAGATAGATGTTCAAAGCAAAAGTTCCCTCTACCCACCATGCCACCAATGCCACATAGAGCAAATAGATTGCCCTCATCACTCAGCGCGCCTGCATTGGAAACCCAAATCATCCTGGGATTTTGGAAATAATTACAAACTGGCCAGAAAGTGAAAACTTTGATCTCATGGATGAAAAAGAGCAGGAACAAGTAACACGTGCTGAAGAAGCTCCACCATACAACCAACTGCCAGCAGAAGAAACACGCTATGCGCTTTTCACTGACGGTTCCTACCGCGTCGTAAGGATGAACCAGAAGTGGAAAGCAGCCGTATGGAGCCCGACACGACAAGTTGCACAAGCCACTAAAAAAAAAAGTAAGTCAAGCCAACTCGCTGAGCTCAAAGCTGTTCAACTAGCCCTAGACATTGCTAAAAAAGAAAAGTAGCCAAAGC
Organism: Hirundo rustica; assembly: GCF_015227805.2. Taxonomy (NCBI): domain Eukaryota; kingdom Metazoa; phylum Chordata; class Aves; order Passeriformes; family Hirundinidae; genus Hirundo; species Hirundo rustica. Next base: position 128,640 of record NW_026690209.1, read on the forward strand.
TCTACCTCTATACTGATTCGTAGATAGTAGCCAATGCTCTGTAAAAATAGCTAGAGAAGTGAAAAAAAGCCAACTAGCAGCGTAAAAAAACCCCAATCTGAGCTGCAGATGAGTAGAAAGACATTGCCACTCAAGTAAAGAAGCTACCTGTCAAAGTCCGTCATGTAGATGCCCATGTCCCCAAGAGTCAAGCTAATAAAGAGCACCAAAACAACAAGCAAGTAAATCAAGCTGCAAAGATAAAAGTGTCAAAGATAGACTTAGACTGGCAGCACAAAGGAAAGTTGTTTCTAGCTCAATGGGCCCATGATGCCTCAGGCCATCAGGGCAGAGATGCCACCTATAAGTGGGCCCGAGACCAAAGAGTAGATCTAACTATAGACAGTATTTCTCAAGTTATCCATGACTATGAGACATGTGCTGCCATCAAACAAGCCAAGCGAGTGAAACCGCTATAGTATAGCGGGCGATAGTCCAAGTATTAAGTACAAAGAAGCCTAGCAGATTGACTACATCACCCTTCCCCAAACCCGCCAAGGCAAGCGCTATGTGCTCTCAATAGTAAAAGCCACCACAGGATAGCTAGAGACCTACCCTGTGCCTCACGCTACAGCCCGTAACACCATTCTAAGCCTTGAAAAACAAGTTCTTTAGAAGCATAGTACCCGCTGAGAGGATTGAATCAAACAATAGAACTCATTTCAAGAACAGCCTCATCAACAACTAGGCTAGAGAACATAGCATTGAGTGAGTGTACCATATCCCCTATCATGCACCAGCTTCAAAAAAGGTAAAAAAAATACAATAGACTGCTAAAAACCACCCTAAAAGCACTAAGTAGAGAATCATTCAAAAACTAAGAGCAGCATCTAGCAAAGGCCACCTGGTTAATTAACACCCAAAGTTCCACCAACAGAGCAGGCCCTGCCCAATCTGAGTCCCTACATACAGTAAATAGAGAAAAAGTCCCAGTAGTACATGTAAGAAGTTTATTAGAGAAAACAGCTTAGATCAATTCTGCTTCAAGTACAAAAGATCCCATCTGTAGGATTGTCTTTGCTCAAGGGCCAAGCTGCACATAGTAAGTAATGCAGAAAGATAAAACCACACGATGTGTACCCCAGGGAAATTTAATTGTTGGGTGAGAACTGTGTATAATTATTACTGTATGCTGAATAGTACTGCCACTGTATGTAACTGTATATTGCATATTGTTTTTTATATAGATGTATGTGTATGTAGAGCTGGAGTATATATTAGTTTTAGTAAATTGACGATATAGGAATAAGAGGTAGAATGTCCTAGGGTAACCTTATGATGCTTGTATCCCCAATCGTCTGTTCTGTTTGTGCTGTATATTGAGTCCTGTGCCTTTAAGACTAGTTCTAAGAGCAAAGAGAAGCGCAGAGTTTGTTTTAAAAAAACTGCCTGACTCCTCCACATTCTGCTGCAGACAGTGTGTTCAGCAGAAGCTTAGAGAGACTGCAAGACAGAAATCTTGTTTTACTTTTAGTTAGTTTCAGCTAACTAGAGCAGAGAAGTTCCCTGGACTATTTTTTTTTCCTTTTTCTTAAAACTGTTTAAACCTGCTCTGGACTGAAAACCCAGGGGAGCACTGGGGGCTGCACCTGCGGCCCACCGGGGCCTGGACCTCGGCATTTTCCAGCAGCGCTGGAGAGACTAAAACTGAAGAGAAGCACTGAGAAAAAAAGCCAAACTACACCCACAGCAAAGACTTTCTCAATTTGCCATCTCACTTCAGAAGGAGAGGTTTTATTGTTTCATATTATTCATTCTTTATACTTGTATGCACTTCATTTGTTTAGTAAAATAGTTTTTTCCACTTTCCTCCAAAGGAGTTTGTTTTTTTGTTTTTTTCTAGACCAGTTAGAAAGAGGGGCCACTTGAGTTTGCTTCCTTAAAGGGATCCTATACAAGAGTTTTCTCCCAAATTTGTCCCAAACCAGGACACCCTCATTTCAGCTCAGTCCATTTGGGCTCAACCATTCCAGTTCCAAATATTCTCAGTTGTTTTCATTCGCACTGTTTCTCATCGTATCTCCTTTCCTGAGCGTTTGTTAGACTTTGTTCCCTGTTTTCAAGATTTCATTCCCTTTCCCGAAAGGAAGACTTTCCGAAGGGAATGAGATCTTGCCATTTCAAGGAAGATTAATTGGGTAAGCTTCTGTCCCTTTCCCTGCACTTCTTTTCAACCTATCCACTTTGTCCTTTTCACATGCTTCCAAAATTTTTCCTTTTTTCATTTTAAGTTTGCATTTCTTCCATTTCTTTTCCTCTCCTTTCTTATTTTCATTTCTTGCCTGATTACAGCTTTTGAATTGGAGTACATTTGGCAAGTGTTGGTCCTTTTCAGTGCCCCTCATTTCATCTCAGTCCATTTGGCCACAATCACTCCAGTTCCAAATTCTCGGTCGATTTAATTTGCACTCTTTTTCATCATGTCCCCTTTCCTGAGCATTTGTTCTTATTGGTTCCCTGATTTTAATATTTCACTCCCTTTCCCGAAAGGATGACTTTCCTTTTGGGAAAGGGAATGAAATATTGCAATTTTAAATTAGGATTAATTTGGTAAGCCTCCGTCCCTTTCCCTGCACTTCTTGTCAACCCGTCCACTTTGTGCTTTTCACGTACTTTCAAATTTTTCATTTTAAGCTTGCATTTCTTCAATTTAATTTTCTCTTTCTTTTATTTACATTTTGTACCAGGTGTCAACAGTTGAATTGGATTATTTTGACAAGTGTTGGTCCTTTTCAGTGCCCCTCATTCCATCTCAGTCCATTTGGTCACAATCACTCCTGTTCCAAATTATTTTGGTTGTTTTCATTCGCACTGTTTCACATCATATCTGCTTTCCTGAGCGTTTGTTAGACTTTGTTCTCTGTATTCAAGATTTCATTCTCCTTTCCCGAAAGATAGACCTTGCTTTGGGAAAGGGAATGAAATCTTGTGATTTCAATGAAGATTAATTGGGCAAGCTTCCATCCTATTCCCTGCACTTCTTGTCATCCCATTCACTTTTTGCTTTTCACTGGCTTTCAAATTTTTCCCTTTTTCATTTTAAGCTTGCATTTCTTCAATTTCATTTTCTCTCCTTCCTTCCTTTATTTCCACTTCTCACCTGGTTGCAGCATTTGAATTTTGGCAAGTGTTGGTCTTTTTCAGTGCCCTTCATTTCATCTCAGTCTATTTTTCCATTCCCAGCTTTCTCTCTTTTTTTTTCTTTTTTTTGTTTGTTTGTTTTTGGTTTTTTTTTTTTTTAATTTGCACTGTTTCCAATCATATTTCTATTCCTGAGTGGTTGTTCGACTTGTTCTCTGTTTTCAAAATTTCAATGAGTGTTACTTGGGAAGCTTTTGTCCTTTTCCTTGCACTTCTTGTCATCCCATTGGATTTTGGCTTCTCATGCGCTTTCAAATTTTTTTTTTTTCATTTTAATACTGCATTTCTTCAGTTTCTAATCTTCTCCTTCCATTATTTCAATTTCTTGCCTGATGTCAGGATTTGATTTGGAGTAACTTTGACAAGTGTTGGTCCTTTTCAGTGCCCCTCATTTTATCTCAGTCCATTTGGTCACAATCTCTCCGATCCCAGATTTTCCCGTTAGTTTTCATTTGCAGTTTCATTATATATCATTTCCTGAGCGTTTGTTTGACTTTGTTCTC
>NW_026690209.1:132822-173654 GCF_015227805.2 Hirundo rustica
GTCAGATTTCATGACCTTGTCCAGATTCTAAACACAGCAAGGTCAATACATGTCTCACTAATGAGTGGATACATCTGTCACAGTGCTAATGACCATGCATATTTCACTCATGAGCAGATACAAAGATAACCTTTGGTTGGAAGGTTGATGCAGAGGTCACCTTTGGCTCAGGGCCTGCTGTTCAGGCCTCACTCAGGCCTCTTGTCCAGGCCTCGGATGAGCAGGGACATCTTTCACCAGATCAGGTTGTTCAGAGCCCTGTCCCAGCTGGACTTGAATGTTTCCAGGGATGGGGCATTGACCTCCTGCAGCCCCCCACATCCCCCCTGGCCATGGGACCTGGCTGCAGAAATGGGTCCTTGGGGTGCTTTCCAAGGGAACTTGAAGGGATGAGGGATCCAAAGCCAGCAGTGGGGTCAGTGCAGTGTCCATGGCCACAGCCCCTTGCAATGGCCCAGGGCAGGTTGGGATGATGATCCACCCTCTCTCCTGGCCAGGGCAGGGCTGCAGTGCTCTTGGTGGTGCCTTGGGCTTGGCACACACTTGAGGAGGGTTTCTGTTTTCACTGGGGAAACTCAGGAGTTTTAGATTGCTAAAAGAAAAGAAGAAAAACCCCTCTTTTAATTGTCTGCAGCCAGTTCTCTGAGCAAAGCAGGTCCCAGGTGAGTGAAATGAGACAGGAGGGCATTGGGGAATGTGGAACATGGTTGTCTACACTGGGTCAGACCTCAAGGCACAGCTTCTCTGACCAGGCCTGACCTCCTTAGGAGGGACCCTGGATCAGTATCAGTCACTGAATTCTTGTCTTGGTTTTGAAAAGACAGGTGTCTGCTAAGGAGAGGCAGGCCTCTCTAGGAAATGAGGAATTTGAATCTTTCCCTCCGTGTTATTATAATTTGGAAGATTAAAAAATAAAACTTTTCAGTCAGAGCTATGGGGAAAAGGAATAACAGTCCTTTACTAGTAAATATAACGGGACAGACAAAAAACAACAGCAATTATAACAATAGTAGAACAGAACCAAGAACCCCGAGGGCAAACGGTGGCGGCTCCGGCGCTGATGGCTGGAAGCCGGGTGTGGTGGATTGTCCTCCGCAGGCAGGGGGTGTCCTCGGCAGGCAGAGGTGGCAGTGCCGGAGAAGCCGCAGCGGCGGGACCCGGTCTCACCCAAAATCCAGCAGGATAGCGAAGAAATTCCGAATTCCTGGATACTCCAACAGATGGTAGAATTCCCAGGACCAGACTCCTTCGTTACCCGTGGACTCCAGAAGCCAGCCGTGGCCTGATCCGTGCTCCCCCCCCGGAAGAAGAAAAGAAAAAGCCGCGAGATCCCCCCACCCTCCGCTCTCTCCGGGAGCTTTTTTCCCTCCCCCAAAACTAAGTTATCAGTTCTTTTGTCCATGTTAAGCACTCAGCACTTAGTCTCCTAGCAACTTGGGAGGGGGGAAAAAATTCCACAGAGACTTAAACCCCAACATTATCCACCCCGAATTTTTTTCCCACACCAACATATTATATTGAACTTAAATCTTTAAATAATATACATATATATACATGTGAATATAAATACAGACACAGTCACAGTGTTCACCGAAAAACAAGGTCCCCTTGAGGTATGCAGCGGGTCCCTCCATCCTTTTGCATCACCCACCTTGTGCAGCCAGGTCCCTGAGCAAAAACAACCCCAGGAGCGGGATTGTCTTTGCTGGAGGCAGAATTAATCTAAACAGTTTTTCCCAGCATTCCTCTCATGTGTACTACGGGAACTTTATCTCCATCTCTTGTTCCCAGGGGCTCAGATTGGGCGGGGCCTGCTCGGTTGGTGGAACCTCGAGTGTTCACTAACCAGGTGGCCTTTGCTAAATTATTCTCCCAGTTCTTAAAAGTCCCTGCACCCAGTGCCTTCAAGGTGGTTTTAAGCAGGCCATTGCATCGTTCAACCTTCCCGGCTGCTGGCGCATGATAGGGGATATGGTACACCCACTCAATGCCATGTTCTCTAGCCCAGGTGTTTATAAGGCTGTTCTTGAAATGAGTCCCGTTGTCAGACTCAATCCTCTCAGGGGTACCATGTCTCCACAGGATTTGCTTTTCAAGGCCCAGGATGGTGTTCCGGGCAGTAGCATGGGGCACAGGGTAGGTCTCCAGCCATCCAGTGGTGGCTTCCACCATGGTCAGCACGTAGCGCTTGCCTTGGCGGGTTTGGGGAAGGGTGATGTAGTCAATCTGCCAGGCTTCCCCGTACTTATACTTGGACCATCGCCCGCCATACCACAGGGGCTTCACCCGCTTGGCCTGCTTAATGGCAGCACATGTCTCACAGTCATGGATAACCTGAGAAATACTGTCCATGGTTAGATCCACCCCTCGGTCTTGTGCCCACTTATAGGTGGCATCTCTGCCCTGGTGACCTGAGGCATCATGGGCCCATCGAGCTAGAAACAACTCTCCCTTGTGTTGCCAATCTAAGTCTATCTTTGACACCTCTATCTTTGCAGCCTGATCTACCTGCTCGTTGTTTTGGTGCTCCTCATTAGCCCGACTCTTGGGGACATGGGCATCTACATGGCGGACTTTGACAGGTAGCTTCTCTACCCGAGCGGCAATGTCCTTCCACTCATCTGCAGCCCAGATTGGTTTTCCCCTACGCTGCCAATTGGCCTTTCTCCACCTGTCCAGCCAACCCCACAGAGCATTGGCCACCATCCACGAATCAGTGTAGAGGTAGAGCTTTGGCCACTTCTCTCTTTCAGCAATGTCCGGGGCCAGTTGAACAGCTTTGAGTTCAGCAAGTTGGCTTGACCCACCTTCTCCTTCAGTGGCTTGTGCAACCTGTTGTGTGGGGCTCCATACAGCTGCTTTCCATTTCCGGTTCATCCCTACGACGCGGCAGGAACCGTCAGTGAAAAGAGCATAGCGTGTTTCTTCTGCTGGCAGTTGGTTGTATGGTGGAGCTTCTTCAGCACGTGTCACTTGTTCTTGCTCCTCTTCATCCATGAGACCAAAGTTTTCACCTTCCGGCCAGTTTGTAATTATCTCCAAAATCCCAGTGCGATTTGGGTTTCCAATGCGGGCGCGCTGAGTGATGAGGGCAATCCATTTGCTCCATGTGGCATCGGTGGCATGATGGGTGGAGGGAACCTTTCCTTTAAACATCCACCCCAGCACCGGTAGTCGGGGTGCCAGGAGGAGTTGTGCTTCTGTGCCAATCACCTCTGAGGCAGCTTGAACTCCTTCATAGGCGGCCAAGATTTCCTTTTCTGTTGCAGTGTAGTTGGCTTCAGACCCTCTGTAGCTTCGGCTCCAGAATCCCAGTGGTCGGCCCCGAGTCTCCCCAGGCACCTTCTGCCAAAGGCTCCAGGACAGGCCATTGTTCCCGGCTGCTGAGTAGAGCACGTTCTTCACCTCTGGTCCCGTCCTCACTGGGCCAAGGGCCACTGCATGAGCGATCTCCTGCTTGATCTGGGCAAAGGCTTGTTGTTGTTCAGGGCCCCAGTGGAAATCGTTCTTCTTGCGGGTGACCAGGTAGAGAGGGCTCACAATCTGGCTGTACTCAGGAATGTGCATCCTCCAGAAACCTATAGCGCCTAGGAAAGCTTGTGTCTCCTTTTTGCTGGTTGGTGGGGACATTGCAGTGATCTTATTGATGACCTCAGTGGGAATCTGCCGCCGTCCATCTTGCCACTTTACTCCCAGGAACTGGATCTCTCGGGCAGGTCCCTTGACCTTGCTCTGCTTGATGGCAAAACCAGCTTTCAGGAGAATTTGGATGATCTTCTCTCCTTTCTCAAACACTTCCATTGCCGTGTTCCCCCACACAATGATGTCATCGATATACTGTAGGTGCTCCGGAGCCTCACCCTTTTCCAGTGCAGCCTGGATCAGTCCATGGCAGATGGTGGGGCTGTGTTTCCACCCCTGGGGCAGTCGGTTCCAGGTGTACTGCACGCCCCTCCAGGTGAAAGCAAACTGAGGCCTGCATTCTGCAGCCAGAGGAATGGAGAAAAAGGCATTAGCAATGTCAATTGTGGCGTACCATTTTGCTGCCTTGGACTCCAGCTCGTACTGGAGTTCCAGCATGTCCGGCACAGCAGCGCTCAATGGTGGAGTCACTTCGTTCAAGGCACGGTAGTCCACAGTCAATCTCCATTCTCCGTCAGGCTTGCGCACAGGCCAGATGGGGCTGTTGAAGGGTGAGTGGGTTTTGCTGACCACCCCTTGGCTCTCCAGCTCACGGATCATCTTGTGGATGGGGATCACGGCATCTCGATTTGTCCGATACTGTCGGCGGTGCACCGTCGAGGTGGCAACTGGAACTCGTTGCTCTTCTACCTTTAGAAGTCCTACTGCAGATGGGTTCTCCGACAGTCCAGGCAAGCTATTCAATTTCTTAATGCCCTCTGCCTCCACAGCTGCTATTCCAAAAGCCCACCTGAATCCCTTAGAGTCTTTGTAATAACCATTCCGGAGGAAGTCTATGCCCAAAATACACGGGGCCCCTGAGCCAGTCACAATTGGATGTTTCTGCCACTCCTTCCCGGTCAGGCTCACCTCAGCTTCCAACAGAGTCAGTTCCTGTGATCCCCCCGTCACCCCAGCAATGGAAATAGGTTCTGTCCCCACATATTCCGATGGTATCAGTGTACACTGAGAACCAGTATCAACTAAAGCTTCATATTTCTGTGGCTCTGATGTGCCAGGCCATCGGATCCACACCGTCCAATAGACCCGGTTTTCCCGTGCCTCTCCCTGGCTAGAGGCAGGGCCCCTCTAGCACCGGTCATTATTCCCCTCCTGAGCATACATGGTAGAGGTTCCTTCGCGGGGATCTGACATATCATCCTCACTTCTATAATACCTGGGAGCCTGGTCGTGCGATGTCGAGGCTACCTTCATCTTAGTGGAACCCCCTCGGTTAGTGTTTCTCTCCTTGAGCTCACGCACCCGTGCTGCCAGGGCAGAAGTGGGTTTTCCATCCCACCTTCCCATGTCTTCCCCATGGTCACGCAGAAAGTACCACAGGTCAGCTCGTGGGGTGTACCCTCTCTCTCTAGCTGGGGGCTGTTCAGCTCTGACTCTGGGGCCCGTAACTCGCACAGGTGCCACATGGGAACTGTTCCTCCTCATCTCCTCCCTCACCTCCCTTATCTCCTCTGTCACCTCCTCCATCCTCTCCCTGAGTTCCTTAGCCACGGCAGAGACCTGAGCCTGCATTGGGCCACCGATGATACTCTCATAATTTCTAAGCTTGTTGGCTACAGAACTCACTGTCTCTCGGTTGGTATCAGGATGAATTGTTGCAATGTATGTGGCGTATTGAGATGGTCCTAGAGTTGCCAGATTCCACAGCATTTGCCCTGTGCACTTGACTTTGTCGGGGTCATTATCATGCTGTCCACCCCTCCCAAAGAGTACCTCCAATACCGCCACTTCTCTCAACTGTTGGATCCCTTCCTCAAGGGTCTTCCAGCGCATTCTATGATGGTGCTCCTGCATTCTGTCTCTGTGGACAAACCTCTCCCGTACACTCATTAAAAGCCGCTCCCAAAGGGAAAGGGGCCCTGGCTCCCTTACGAATACCTGATTCACACCTGAGTCCTGGGTCAAGGGTCCCAAATTCCTTGCCTCACTATTATCTAGTTGCTTGCCTGTACCTATAAGGTCCCAGACCCGAAGTAACCAGGCTGTATAAGCCTCACGTCCCCGCCGTGCAAGATCTTTTTGCAGATTACGGAGACTTTCATATGTCAGGGACTCAGTGATGATCTCAACCTCTGACTCCTCCCCGGGTTGTGAGGGCCCTCCTTTCTTATCCTTGTTGCCTGGGTGCTCTGATTTCACTTTATACTTCTTTGTTTCCACAGGGGCCACTGCTGCTGGCTGTGGCTGCCCCTGTGGTTCAGCTGGAACCTGGACCATTGTAACGTCTGTGGGTTCTGCTGCTGCACCATCAGACTCTCCTTTGTTGGGGCAGGGGGAGGGTTTCCCAAGGTACTCCCTCAGCATCTGGCCCATCTCACGGATCTCCTTCACCCAATCTGGGTGGTTTATTCCTGAGGCAGGCTGTGGGACAGTGTCAGGTTGTGGGGCAGGGTCAGGCTGTGGGACGGGCTCAGGCTGTGGGGCAGGGTCAGGTTGTGGGGCAGGGTGAGGCTGTGGGACGGGCTCAGGCTGTGGGGCAGGGTCAGGCTGCGGGGCAGTGTCAGGCTGTGGGATGGGCTCAGGCTGTGGGGCAGCATCCTTATTCTCTAGGGTAGGTATCAGGGTGGTTATCCAGGTCAGTCTCCCCTTATCTCTAAATGCTAAACAGAACAGGCATACCAGCAACACCAGCCACTGTATGATGTCATTAACATTCAGAGATTTGAACCCTTCAAAGACTGGTGGGGTAGGCCCAAAGAGCTGGGTGAAGGGTTGTGAAAAAATTTCCCCTGGTGTCATTTCTTCACAGTAGGTGCCGTTGTTAAAGTAACTCTAGAAACACACCGTTAGTGTATGATAGCCCTGAATCCATGTGCCTGCCTTCCAGAGGAAATTAAAAATCCACGATTTCCTCACTTCGTTAACCCATATAGCAAAATTGATGACAGCCACAGTAACCTTAGTTACAGGACCCATGTTTAGAAAAGGGCCTGCAAATGGGAGAAATACGGCCACACCCACATGCCACCCAAACCAGGTTAAGCCAGACCACATGATATCCAGTGCACAGCAATGTAGGCACTTAAGAACTGTTATTCCTTTTTCTCTCAATGCCCCACGTTGGGCACCAAATTCTGTCTTGGTTTTGAAAAGACAGGTGTCTGCTATGGAGAGGCAGGCCTCTCTAGGAAATGAGGAATTTGAATCCTTCCCTCCGTGTTATTATAATTTGGAAGATTAAAAAATAAAACTTTTCAGTCAGAGCTATGGGGAAAAGGAATAACAGTCCTTTACTAGTAAATATAACAGGACAGACAAAAAACCAACAGCAATTATAACAATAGTAGAACAGAACTAAGAACCCTGAGGGCAAACGGTGGAAGCTCCGGCGCTGATGGCTGGAAGCCGGGCGCGGTGGACTGTCCTCGGCAGGCACGGGGTGTCCTCGGCAGGCAGAGGTGGCAGTGCCGGAGAAGCCGCAGCGGCGGGACCCGGTCTCACCCAAAATCCAGCAGGACAGCGAAGAAACTCCGAATTCCTGGATACTCCAACAGATGGTAGAATTCCCAGGGCCAGACCCCTCTGTTACCCATGGACTCCAGCAGCCAGCCGTGGCCCGATCCGTGCTCCCCCCCGGAAGAAGAAAAGAAAAATCGCGAGATCCCCCCACCCTCCGCTCTCTCCGGGAGCTTTTTTCCCTCCCCCAAAACTAAGTTATCAGTTCTTTTGTCCACGTTAAGCACTCAGCACTTAGTCTCCTAGCAACTTGGGAGGGGGGAAAAAATTCTCCAGGAGACTTAAACCCCAACACGAGTATAGTCAGATTGTGAGCCCTCTTTACCTGGTCACCCGCAAAAAGAATGATTTCCACTGGGGCCCTGAGCAGCAGCAAGCTTTTGCCCAGATCAAGCAGGAGATCGCTCATGCGGTAGCCCTTGGCCCAGTCAGGACGGGACCAGATGTGAAGAACGTGCTCTACTCAGCAGCCGGGAACAATGGCCTGTCCTGGAGCCTTTGGCAGAAGGTGCCTGGGGAGACTCGGGGCTGACCACTGGGATTCTGGAGCCGAAGTTACAGAGGGTCTGAAGCCAATTACACCCCAACTGAGAAGGAAATCTTGGCAGCCTATGAAGGAGTTCAAGCCGCTTCGGAGGTGATTGGTACAGAGGCGCAACTCCTCCTGGCACCTCGACTGCCTGTGCTAGGGTGGATGTTCAAAGGGGAGGTTCCCTCCACCCATCATGCCACTGATGCCACATGGAGCAAGTGGATTGCTCTTATTACGCAGCGCGCCCGTATGGGTAAACTGAATCGCCCTGGGATTTTGGAAATAATTACCAACTGGCCTGAGGGTGAAAATTTTGGCCTCACAGATGAAGAACAAGTCCAAGTGACATGGGCTGAAGAGGCTCCACCATACAACCAATTGCCAGCAGAGGAGACGCATTATGCCCTTTTCACTGACGGTTCCTGTCGTATTGTAGGGATGAACCGGAAGTGAAAAGCAGCCGTGTGGAGCCCCACACGACAGGTTGCTGAGGCCACTGAAGGCGAGGGTGGATCAAGTCAACTTGCAGAACTCAAGGCTGTTCAATTGGCCTTGGATATTGCTGAAAGAGAGGGGTGGCCGAGGCTCTACCTCTATACCGATTCATGGATGGTAGCCAATGCTCTGTGGGGATGGCTGGAGAGGTGGAAAGAGGCTAATTGGCAGCGTGGAGGGAAACCAATTTGGGCTGCTGAGGAGTGGAAAGACATTGCTACCAGGGTAGAGAGACTACCTGTGAAAGTTCGCCACGTAGATGCCCACATCCCCAAGAGTAGAGCTAATGAGGAACATCGAAACAACGAGCAGGTAGATCGGGCAGCAAAAATAGAGGTCTCAAAGATTGATTTAGATTGGGAACACAAGGGAGAGTTGTTTTTAGCTCGATGGGCCCATGATGCCTCAGGCCATCAGGGCAGAGATGCCACCTATAAGTGGGCACGAGACTGAGGGGTGGATCTAACCATGGACAGTATTTCTCAGGTTATCCACGACTGTGAGACGTGTGCTGCCATCAAGCAGGCCAAGCGGGTGAAGCCCCTATGGTATGGCGGGCGATGGTCCAAGTATAAGTACGGGGAAGCCTGGCAGATTGACTACATCACCCTTCCCCAAACCCGCCAAGGCAAGCGCTACGTGCTCACAATGGTAGAGGCCACCACTGGATGGCTGGAGACCTACCCTGTGCCTCACGCTACGGCCCGTAACACCATTCTAGGCCTTGAAAAACAAGTCCTGTGGAGGCATGGTACCCCCGAGAGAATTGAGTCAGACAACGGGACTCATTTCAAGAACAGCCTTATTAACACCTGGGCTAGGGAACATGGCATTGAGTGGGTGTACCATATTCCCTACCATGCACCCACTGCAGGCAAAGTGGAGAGGCACAATGCATTGTTAAAAACCCAATTGAAAGCATTGGGTGGGGGATCTTTCAAGAATTGGGAGCAGCATTTGGCAAAGGCCACCTGGTTGGTCAACACCCGAGGCTCCACCAACCGAGCAGGCCCTGCGCAGGCTGAGCCTCTGCATACAATAGATGGAGATAAAGTCCCAGTGGTGCATGCCAGAGGTCTGTTAGGGAAGACAGTGTGGATCAAGTCTGCCTCAAGTTCAGACAAACCCATTCGTGGGGTTGTCTTTGCTCAGGGACCAGGTTGCACATGGTGGATAATGCAGAAAGATCGAACAACACGATGTGTACCTCAGGGAGATCTGATTGTTGGGTGAGAATCATTTACAAACATCACTGTCTGCTGAATGTAATTGCCATTGTCTGTATATTAAACCACGCAGAATGAAATAGAAGGTATGAGTAAGTGAGAGAGGAATCCTGCTGCCCTGCAGCCTGGGGCCTGGGTTCAGTGGCTCAGTGTGGAATGTGACAGGAGCATGACGGGTATTGCTTGTATTTTTCTTTTTTTTTTTCTGTGGGGAGAATGGATGGAAGTTTTATGTGGAATATATATTGGTTCTGTCTGTAAGTCAACAATATGGGGATAAGGGGTGGAAGATGTCATGGGGTGACTGTGTATCCCCAATCGTCTGTTGGGTGCAGGGGGGAGGGCAAGCGCGGTTTGTTTTTCCCCAGGAAAACCCTGCTCATCGGAGTGACCTTGAAGCGGGGGAGTTGGAACACGGCAAGACGAAAGAAGCTCAGTTGTTTTTTTTCCCCAGCAGTTAGTTAGTTTAGTGCTAGTGTAGTTAGATGCTGTAGAATAGCTGAAGCTTTTTGCCTTTTTTTTCTTTTCTTTTTTGTCCTTTTTTTCCTTCCTTTTTGCTTTTTTTGTCCTCTCCTCGGAACTGTTCCAACCTCTCCGGACTAAGGACCTGGGGAAGCACTGGGGGCCTCCACAGGGGACTCACCCCACCAAGACCAGCCCTGCACATCTCCTTTTCTCCCAGCGTCAGCAGAGACGGAGCGGTGGAGCACAGTGACGACCCTCAAGAGGAGACTTTCTTTAAGTTTGTTATCCCTCCGTAAGCAGCACGAAGCTCTTGTCATCGGGTATTGTGCTGGGAGTGCTTTGCCTGTTTAATAAACAGGTTTTTTCCACTTCTCTCTGAGGAAATCTTTTTTCCCGAACCGGTTGGAGGAGGGGAGGGGGGCCCCGTGGGAGGGTTTCTCTCAAAATCTGCCCGAAACCACCACAGGGAACAAAGTCTAACAAATGCTCAGGAAAGGAGATACTGTGAGAAACAGTGTGAATGAAAACAACTGAGAATATTTGCAACCTGAGTGATTGAGACCAAATAGACAAAGATGAAATGAAGGTTACTGAAAAGGGCCAACACTTGCCAAACATACTCCAACTGAAATTCTGCAATTAGTCAAGAAATGGAAATAAATTATGGAGAGGGAAAAAATCTAAAAAATGAAAACTTAAAATGAAAAAGAGAAAATTTTGAAAGTATGTAAAAAGAAAAAAGTTGATATTATGAGAAAAAGTGATGGAAAAGGGATGGAATCTATCCACATTAATCTTCATTGACATTGCAAGATTTCATTCTCTTTCCCGAAAGGAAAGTGTTCCTTTTGGGAAAGGAAATGAAAACTTGAAAACAGGGAAGAAAGTCTAACAAATTATGAGGAAAGGAGATATGATGAGAAACAATGCAAATGAAAACAACCGAGAAAATTTGGATCCAGAGTGATTGTGACCAAATGGACTGAGGTGAAATGAGGGGCACTGAAAAGGACCAACACTTGCCAAACATACACCAATTCAAATGCTACAATCAGGCAAGAAATGGAAATAAATGAAGGAGAGGAAAAGAAATGGAAGAAATGCAAGTTTAAAACGAAAAAAGGAAAAATTTTGGAAGCATGTGAAAAGCACAAAGTGGATGGGTTGACAGGAAGTGCAGGGAAAGGGACAGAAGCTTGCCCAATTAATCTTCATTGAAATGGCAAGATTTCATTCCCTTCGGAAAGTCTTCCTTTTGGGAAAGGGAAGGAAATCTTGAAAACAGGGAACAAAGTCTAACAAACGCTCAGGAAAGGAGATATGATGAGAAACAGTGCAAATGAAAACAACCGAGAATATTTGGAACCGGCGTGATTGAGACCAAATGGACTGAGCTGAAATGAGGGGCACTGAAAATGACCAACACTTGCCAAAATACTCCAATTAAAATGCTAACATCAGGCAAGAAATGAAAATAAAAGAAGGATGTTGCGGTTCCTTAAGCATGGTCTCCACGCACGCCCGGGCTAGCTCAGGCACCGTGGTGTGGAAAGGTACGGACAGCTGGCTGCGCCAGCTAACCCGATCCTGTGGGGCCTTGGATCCCACACGACCTCGGCAGCAGGCACAGGTGGTGCAGGGCAATGACGGTGGAGATAGAAATGCGGACTCTGCTGAACGGGTCACAAGATTTAATTGGAGCCCCGGCGTGGGACCTCCTGACCTCCAGGTAACTGCCTAGGCAGAGACCCCCAGGCTGCCTGCCAGCAGCTTTTATTTGGAGGTGGAACCAGGAGAAGAGGCAGCAGGTGAGCAAATCAAGGATCACAGGGGAGGCGTCACACGGATGAATGATATTTTCATAAACCATACATGAATGATGAGGAGGGAACCCCTCTGGATCTGACCTATCACTCGATGCCCTTGGAAGAACTTTCTAGCTCCAGGGGAAGGCCCCAAGATGACAGACAGACCCCAGAGGAGGGGGGAGTGGGGGATTGACATATAACGGTTGGAGGGGAGAAGAACAGGGAAAGATCATTAGGGGGAACAAACCGGGATACACAGAATGAACCATAAATTAATAGCACATACAATAAAACCAAAACTAAATCCCACACCACTACAGAGCTCCCCACCAGCTCTTTTAAGGTGGTCCCGAGCTTAGACCAGGCTCCCTTGGAGAAGGAGTTCCAATTACGATAATGCATAAGAAAAAGAAGCCATCAATAGGAGGCATTCATAAAAGCTCTTGTGAGTGCCAGCTGAAGGTAAAGGTGCCTTTAAAATGTCTTGTGCACAAGAACCATGTGGGTAAGTGGACTGTGTAAGTATCACGGGGTCGGTCAGTGGCATGGCTGTATGTTTGTGTGTGTGCAGAATATCTAAAATGGGGGCTGGTATCCCAGACCCCTGAAGCAAGTGTGAACCTCCCAGTACCGCGTTTTCAGCTCTCTGTGCGGAGACCGGCTGGGAAAGGAGGGAAGTGAAAAGAGAGAATGAGTGAGATTCCCTGGGAGGGACTGGCAGGGAGGGTCCTGGCCCGAGAACCCAGGGGAAGGTGCTCAAGGAAAAGGGAGTGATCTGATCCCTGGGCGAGGTGAATAAGGAAGGGAGCAATTGAGTCAAGTTCAATTTTCTTTGAGAAAATAATAGTTGGTAACTTTAGTACAAGACTAAGAGGGATTGCAAGGGGAAGTGGCTAGAGGGATATAGTCAAAGAAGACAGATTGGGAGAAAGATTGGAATTAGGCGTGAGGCAAAACCTTGGCAAAAGACAGGACAGTGCAACAGAATAGTAAGTGAGAGGATTGAACCACACAATGAGGGAGACAAAAATTCTCCAGGTACCGGGTGTTCCTTGGTTTGTTGCTGCCAAAAATTAGTCTAAAGAAAAGTAACTCCTTAGACCCAGGAGCTGCGAATTATGAAGGAAATTCACAAGAGCCTGGTATATCTGGGAACTGTGAGAGGGGTTTTCAGAAGGGGAGCATCCCTCAGGACAGTCCACTGGCGATGATGTTACAATACTGGGATGCATGGGAATCCCAAAGAGGAAAAAGTAAGCAGAAAATGATAAATAATGTATGTTTGAATGGACAAAGGAAATGATCTGGCAAGACAACTTATATTGGCCAAAGTCCGGATCGTTTGAAGATTGGATTTACCAGGCTTTGAATTTGTATGTGAATTCAAAAGAACCTTTTAATCAGGAAGAAAGTGAATATGCTGCTCTGTGGCTTCCCAGGGGAAAGGGTGAATTTGTCACTCGAAGGCAGGGAAGCAAGCGTTTTCCATTTTATCCTTTACAAACTAGAGGGCAAGCAGCCAAAAAAGACAGACACGAGCCCTAAGATCCATTAGATCACCTCCCACCCTATTATAGGCAACCTAATCAGCCCGTTCAACCCCAAGCCCCCGAGGGTCCTCCTGTAAATGCAAACACACCCCCTATTCAGGAAGAGCCAGTAGCACATAGAACTAGAGGTGGGGGACAGGGAGAAGTGATGAGGATGGGGAAGCAGAAATGGAAGATGGACTATACCCGCTTAGAAAAGTTCCAATGGCAAATCCAGAACAGAGACCTATTGGTGATGTGAGTGTTCCCCTGAACACAGGGGATGTTAGGGAGTTTAAGAAGGAGATGGGCAGGCTGCTAGAGGATCCTATTGGAGTGGCAGAGAGATTAGATCAGTTCTTGGGGCCGAATATATACACCTGGGTGGAACTGCAGTCTATCTTAGGAATCTTGTTTACCATGGAAGAAAGAGAAATGACTAGACATTCAGGAATGAGGGTTTGGGATAGAGAACGTCAGGGGCCAGACCAGGGGGATCAGAAATGGCCTATGCAAGATCCAGGTTGGAATAATCAGAATGAAAGACACAGGCAGAATATGAGTGATCTCCGGTGGATGATTATCCGAGGAATCCGGGAAGCAGTGCCCAAGGGGCAGAATATAAGGAAAGCTCTAAGTGAGCACCAAGGGAAGGATGAACCCCTGGCAGACTGGCTTGAAAGACTAATAAAAGCCTAGCAGTTATATTCAGGTGTAGACCCCAATACAGCAGCAGGACAGGTCCTTTTGAAAACACAATTTGTAGCTAAGTCCTGGGGGCACATCAAGAGGAAGCTGGAAAAAGTAGAAAATTGGCATGATAGGGGGCTTCAGGAATTGTTAAGAGAAGCACAGAAAGTGCTTGTGAGAAGAGATGAGGAGAGGCAAAAGACAAAACCACAGATTTTAATGGCATCAGTCAAGGAAACACAGACAACCATGAATACAGAGAAGTGCTCAGGAAAGAACAAACAACAGAAAAAGGCAGGTCCCACCTCTGGGGATATGAGATCCACGTGTTTTTCCTGTCACCAGCAAGAACACTTACAAACTTCTTGCCCTACCTCCAGGGGTACAGAACCCACTTGTTTTTATTGCCACAAAAAGGGACATCTACAAAAATTCTGTAGAAAGAGATGAGAAAATGTTTCAGGAAGACTAGGGGTGTCAGGGGCTCTGTTTAATGAGGACTGAACACCTAGAAGAGCTCTTGGTAAAACTGAAAATAGGTCCTCAAAATGATGAAATCACATTTTTGGTGGACACAGAAGCTACTAGGTCCACAGTAAGAAAACTACCACAAGGATATGAAGTAAGTCGTGAACGTGTCCCAGTAATTGGGGTTAAAGAAGAAGTTTTTCAAGTTCCTGTAATTAAAAATGTGCAGATTGAATTGCATGAAAAATTTAGATTGAATGATTTGGTATTAATACCAGAGGCTGATATTAATTTATTAGGAAGGGACTTAATAATAGCCTTGGGGATTAAAATAACACCCTGTGAAGGAAAACTTAAAATCTATTCTTTAACTGAAGAAGATAATTTCGAGATTAGCAACACTGTGTGGTATACTGGTGAAGTAGGAAAATTAAACATTCAGCCCATTAGGGTTGAAATACAGAACCCAGAAATCCCCATTTGAGTAAAACAATATCTGATATCATTGGAAGGTCAGAAGGGATTGAAACCGGTAGTTGAGAATTCAGTACATCAGGGGGTGTTGGAGTCCTGTGTGTCACCACATAATACCCCCATCCTGCCGGTAAAGAAGCCTGATGGTAGCTACCGACTAGTCCAGGATCTCAGAGCGGTAAATCAAAGAACCATTACCCGCTTTCCAGGAGTAGCTAAGCCAGATACCTCCTAATTACATTTGGTACAGTGTCGTGGATTTAAAGGATGCCTTTTGAACTTGCCCTCTGGATGAGGGCAGTAGGAATTGCCTTTGAGTAGGAGGACCCAGATACAGGTAGGAGAGAACAATTAAGGTGAACGGTGCTACCACAAGGTTTTACAGAGGTACCGAATCTTTTTGGGAGGGCGTTAGAAAATCTTTGGAAGTCCTTTGAGTTACCCAAAGGAATTAAGCTGCTACAGTATATGGATGATTTGCTAGTAGCAAGAGGAACTGAAGAGGAAACTAGAAGGGGTACAATTAAGCTTCTAAATTTTCTGGGAGAATACGGGATGAAGATATCAAAGTCAAAATTGCAGTTTGTAGAGTCAGAAGTGCGGTATTACGTCATTGGATTAGTAAGCCAAAGAAAAAGCTAGACCCTGAAAGGATTTCAGGAATATTGAACATGGGACCCCCAAAGTCTAAAAGAGAAATAAAGCAGTTTTTGAGTCTTTTGGGTTATTGTAGGCAAGAGATAGAAGGGTCTATTAAAAAAGTAAAAATTCTAAATGAGAAATTAACTACCAATTGCTTGAAATGGAGTGAAATGGGTCAGGGAAATTTTGAGAAAGTTAAAGAAGCCCTACTGCAAGCTCCTGGACTGAGTCTTCCCAATTTAGACAAGCCTTTTCAATTATTTGTTAATACAGTTGATCAAACGGCTTATGAAGTATGGACTCAAGATTGGTCAGGAAGCCGAAAGCCAGTAGGATATTATTCCAAATTATTGGATCCAGTTAGTAAGAGCTGGCCAACATGCCTGCAAGCTCTGGTAGCCACTGCTGTGTTAGTAGAAGAAGTCCGACAAGTAACCTTTGGGACACCACTGGAAGTGTCCACCCTCCACAATATTATGGGAATCCTTGCTAAAAAGGCTGGAAAATGGTTAACTGATAGCAGAATATTAAAATATGAGGCTATATTGATAGCCTTCTGTGAATAAGAGCTGAGAGTGACAAATATAAAAGGCCCCGCTCAGTTCATTTACGGCAACCCAGGGGAAGAATTAATACATGATTGCACAGAGGTCATAGAGTTACAAACAAAAATACTTCCAGATTCAAGAGAACAAGAATTAAAAACAGGAGAAAAATTATTTATAGATGGATCATCTCGAGTGGTAGAATGTGGCAGTGCGAGAATTGTTTTATTAGGTTTTGATAAGAAGTTTTATGTTATAGTTCATTTCACTCTATCCCCAGTTCTGTAACCCTTTTTAACCTTCTGTATAATACGGTGTTTTGTGTCAGTCCTCCTATCCCTGACCTGATCTGGACCATCCCCTCTGCCCCCCCTCGCTCTGGGGCAGCCTGTCTATCACTTTAGGACCCCTCCCAAGATTGTGAAATCATACAGAGAGGGCTTCAGGTGATGGGTCCCCCGAGGCAGCATTCCTTTGCCCTTGGTGTCAATGGTCAGAGGCTTGGGGGTGGGCACACCTTGTTACCCCCTGAATCCCCTGATTTGTTGTCTTGTAACCTCCCCTGATCCCTCCCCCGCTGTCCTAGGGTAACTTAATGATGCTTGTATCCCCAATCCTCTGTTCTGTTTGTGCTCTATATTGAGTCCTGTGCCTTTAAGACTGGTTCTAAGAGCAAGGAGAAGCACGTAGTTTGTTTTGAGAAAACTGCCTGACTCCTCCACATTCTTCTGCGGACAGCGTGTTCGGCGGAGGCTTGGAGAGACTGCAGGACAGAGATTTTTTTTTTTTTTTTTGCTTTTAGTTAGTTTCAGCTAGCTAGGGCAGAGAATTTCCCTGGACTGTTTTTTTCCCTTTTTCTTGGAACTGTGTAAACCTGCTCTGGACTGAAAACCCAGGGGAGCACTGGGGGCTGCACCTGCGGCCCACCGGGGCCTGGACCTCGGCATTTTCCAGCAGCACCGGAGGGACTGGGACTGAGGAGAGTCCGAGAGAGAGCCGAGCTACACCCACAGCAAGGACTTTCTCAATTTGCCATCTCACTTCAGAAGGAGAGGTTTTATTGTTTCATATGATTCATTCTTTATACTTGTATGCACTTCACTTGTTTAGTAAAATAGTTTTTTCCACTTTTCTCCAAAGAGTTTTTTTTTTACCGGACCGGTTGGAGGGAGGGGCCATTTGGGCTTGCTTCCTTAGAGGGATCCTCTACAGGGGTTTCCTCCCAAATTTGTCCCAAACCAGGACACCCGCTTATAAGGTGGAGGAGGGAGATTCAAACACTCTCTCTCTCTCAGGCCTCTCTCTGGCCTGCGGGTTTGGACTAGCTGTGGAGCTACCGCAGTTAGGCCTGAATAAACATCTTTTAACTTGCTAAGCTGAGAGCCATCCTTTTCTACTGCCGCTGCTGTCACGACACTATTTAGTCCAGCTGCTGAGAAGCCGAGGCAGCAGGTAAAGATAACCTATGTGCCTCACTGGACTAGGAACATCCTGTCGCTGTGCAGATCTGAGCCAGCCAGAGGCCAGCGTCCGCCCGGTGTGGAGACAGAACCAGCTACAGTAGAAGGAAGAAGGAAATCTGGGTATGCCATAATTAGTGGAGAAAAACTGGAAGTAAAAGAATCTGGTCCCCTTAGCCCGTCCTGCTCAGCACAAGCCTGTGAACTCTATGCATTATTCTGTGCATTGCTGTTATTAAAGGATTGAGAAGGGACCATATACACCAACTCAAAATATGCCTTTGGGGTAGTGCATACATTTAGAAAAATTTGGAAAGAAAGGGAACTTATAAACACTCAAAGAAAAGGATTAGTGCACCAAGGATTGATAATTCAAATACTTAAAGCTTTGAGGAGTCCAAAAAAGATAGCAGTGGTTCATGTGAATGGCCACCAGAGAGGGAGAGGCATTAAAACAAGAAGAAACAATCTGGCTGATGATGAAGCTAAGAAAGCTTCCCTGAGGGAAAACAGCAATGTAATTATGACTTTTCAGGAAGCAGGAACACAAAATCAAACACCATACTTTCCTTTAGCAGAAGTAGAAGCCATGAAAAACCTAGGAGCAACTCTAAAAGAGGGACAATGGATTCTCCCTGACAAAACCACAGTTCAAACGGCAGAAAAAGGCTAGACACATGCTTCAAAGGTAAAAGGACCTATACCCAATAAAGATTGGAAAATTATTTTGACACCAGGAGACCTGAAAGTAAAATTAAAAAAGACTTAAAATTGATTAAACCATTTTATTGAGGTCCAAAATGCAGTTTAAAGTAAAACTGTAATTAATCCACAACATGGCTGAAGAGAGTATTTGGTGCCCAGAGGCTATAGCTCATATGGAAAATCATTTTCAGCTGTGGATTTCACGTAATGCTGCAATACATTTGGTGTGCCACCCACATATTGAAAGAATAACCCAGCCCCCGGATATTCAAGATATCCTTAGTACAGAAAGGTCAGAAACTGCCATCCCGCAGAGAGAAGTTTCCATGTTTCAGCAAGGTTGCTGCAAACACGGTCATCAGTGTGAGCAGTGTAAAGCAGTGACCATGAAGTGGCTGAGACAAAGACATTGGCACAGAACAACTGTACCTTGGGACCAAAGAGATGTAGCTTTTATGATTAATTGTATATGATGATTTAGTAGAGTAGAGCGAGACTTTAGAATGCACAATTGGGTTTTAGCACAGATCAACATTGAAACTTATTTGCAACAATTTATAATAAAAGATCAAGTAAAAAAACCATTTATTTATTAAGCATATCACGTGGAACGATTAGTGAGAATACAGCAAGAGAAGAAAGGTTAATAGTAGTAAAATGTGGATATAGGAAGATACCCAGAAACAACAGAAGAAATTAATTGTGTTGCTGAACTTGTCCAAACTATAGAACTCCTTTGATAATTAACCATTAAAAATCTGTGTTTTGAAATTGTAATTAACTTTAATTTATTAGAAAAATTAGGCATTCTGGATTGGCTGTCAACAGCAACCCCATTGAGTTCAGAGGCAGAACAATGGCGATGGGAAGGGATCAGACACATCCTGGATCAATGGGAATGGCCTGAACCAATTGAAAATCTTTTAAGAGGCACTCAGTGACTAACACTAACAGATTTCATTGAGGAACTACAATTCCAGAACAAGAGACTGGAAACACCTGTTACTAGAAGAGTCCAAGAACAAGTAACACACTGGGAGTGTACTAAGCATGGCTTAGAGTTTCACCCATGGGTTTGTGTTATTTGTACGCTTTGCCTTAATTTGTGGTGGAGAGTAGCAAGAGCAGAAGAAAGAGAGAGACAATTGATTTGTTTCACTTGCTTGGATCGTGTGCGTGAACAGTTAATTTTAAAAAGCTTTTCGAGTGATTTTTATGGAACACCATTGAGATACGAAGATGGAACCTTTTTATGCAGCAGTTCGATTAACAGCAAATTGAGACCAATGAGTTTTTATTATATTAGTTTTTGAGCAGGTAAGAGAGCAAATGATTCATATTATTATAGACCACTGTATCATAATTAACAGTTCCTGTGGAGAAGGAATTTGTGTGCCACGCTATAGACACATTTCTTACATGAACTGACATTACAAATTTGCCTATTGGTGGTGATGATAACTTAATAATTATCCCCGATCTCAAAGAAAAAATGTTACCAACAAATCAGGTTGTTAACTGAAGTAGTGAAAAAGCAAATCTTATTGTGGTTGGCACATCTCTGGAGCTTTGGTGGTTTAGACTAAAAGAAGAAGTAGCTGACTAACCCAGAGAGAGAGAGAGAGAGGGCAGTGCTGTGAGAACTGTGAGTAGTCTGTGCCATCCTTGAAACAAACATGAGGCCAAGGGTACCAGTGAGACGAAAGGCACCAGTGACTAGATGCCAGGAGATAAACTTTGCTGCCAAGAATCCTGACATCTTGGCCCTTGGCTGCAACCCAAAGGGCCTTGAGGATGGTAGAAAGTCAAAACTCCTGAGGATTATTTTCACTGTGTTTGTTATGATGCCCTTGGCAACTGGCCAAAACTATGGAGCCACTCTGGACAGAGTCCATGAGATAAGGGAATGAGCAATGCAGGAACAAACAATAATAAAACAAGCAGCACAAGAGTGGGCAATGAGAGAACAAGCTATGCAAAAACAAAGTCCCAATAATGTTGATCCCTGTAATAAATGTAATCACTCCATGTGGATCAAGGGCCAGATGGAATTTGTGTTCATGGCACATCCACATGTTAGTGCTGCCTGCTACGATCAAAGCAATTTTATAGATGTTTGTGTTAAAAATAGAAAAATGTATTGGGTAGGGAAAAATTCACGATGTAATGGATGAGCTCCTTATCCTTATAGCGGTCAAATCTGTATTCAATATGAAACCTTTTTTTGTTTTGAGAAATGTGACAATGGGAATGATCCACGTATAGGTATAGGAGGTACAGCACTAAGGAAAAAAAAATAAGAAAAACTAAAATAAACAAATGAAAGATGTAAAAAAGCCATAGGGAAAGAATTAAAGGAACTGGATAAGCTGTATGAACAATTAAAGCAGCAGTATAGTGACTGGGATTTGACAACCTCAGCTAAGAACCTTTTTGTAGCTTTGATGCAAGAAATTGCTACAGAATTAGGATTATCCAAATGCTGGATCTGTGGGGGACTTAGACTGGCTGAAAGATGGCTGTGGAGAGGTGAGAGTCTAGCTCCAGAACAATTTTAAAATGGAATCATACTCAAATTTCCAAGACATTAAAACGACCTGAGGGATGGAGTTTGAGTCATCAAGTAATTGGAACAGTCTGTATGACTCGAGAAGGAAGGAAATATAATGAAGTAGTGGGAAATACTCCTTGTATATCTACCTTAGTAGTTAATTCGGATAATAAAACTAAGACCTGGCAACCAAAAACTTTTACTGGGTATTAAGGAATAACAAAGGAAATGAATTGTGAGTGGAATAATCAAACTGATATTTGCTGGCATAAAAGTCCTGGAGCTAACCTCTACCAATCAAAAAAGAGACCTAAAATCCTCTTGGGAAAAACAAGAAAAAACAGATAGTAAATGGAAAGCCCTTGATGGAATATATTGCATTTGTGGGCAATGAGCATAGAGTGAATTACCTAAAAAGTGGGAGGGAACCTGTACCTTAGGAGTTATACGACCCTCCTTCTTCCTCATCCCAATGTCTAGGAGCAATATGCTGGGAACACCACTTGATGAGACTCTGGAAAGGAATAAAAGAGATTTAAACCTCGACTTTCCAAAGGCAGGGGGAAACCAGGAATGGGGGGAAGACAAATGGCCTGCAGAAAGAATCACAGCGTATTATGACCCAGCAACTTGGGCTGAGGATGGATCTTGGGGATATAGGACCCCAATTTATCTATTGAATCGGTTGATAAGACTCCAGGCGGTAGTGGAGGTTGTATCAAACCATACTTCTGATGCCCTAAAGTTACTGGCCAAGCAGCATTCACGAATCTGAGCATTTTTATATCAAACTAGAATTGCCCTAGATTATCTGTTGGTTGAAGAAGGGGGAGTTTGAGGAAGATTTAACAAATCTGAGTGCTGTGTGGAGAGAGATGATCATGGGGAAGCCATCACAAAACTTGCTGAAGAAATTAAAAGGGTGGCACACGTACCTGTTCAAAGGGGGAATTCTATTCAAAAAACGGATTGGTGAGATAACCTCTTTGGAGGAGCCTGGTGGAAGAAGGTGGGATTTATGCTGTTATGTTCTGGATTAGGATTGTTATTCTTACCATGCATGATTCCATGTCTTATTAGACTAATCCACCCAGTGATACAAGGAATGCAAATGACAGCAATGCCCATTGATCCAGAATTGGCAGCAAAAGGGAAACCAAATTCTTTGAAGGTATTAAAAGCTAGACCTACTCACACGCAAATTAAAGGACCCAAAGAGATGTTGACTGAACACAGAGACTACTCTAGCAAAAAAGATTTAACCAAATTTGAGAAGGAATTAGAAAAGCTTGATGCAGCACGGGGGATGTTAGAAAAATTAGAGGCTGAAATGAGAGAGCGTGAAAACCTGGATTATTGGGAATATAGAAGAAATCGAGATTCAGTTTTAATTAAAAAGCATTAATCAATAAGATTAAAAAGAGAAATGGGGGAAATTGTAATAAATGGAAATTATTCATGCTAATAGTAATCGTATCAATATTTTAATAATATATATTTTTGAAAATACTTGTTATAAAGTAGTAAAGGAAAAAGTAGATGTGAGTAGTGTTACAAAGCAGATGGGCCCCTTGGCAGATGCTACATGAGAAAAATAAGATACAGGATGCAGTTTGAGACAAGCAAGAGTTTCAAAGCTGGATTGGCCAAAGCTGGGACTACTCCAAGGTCTGGAGATGGGCCCTTTGCAGATGTTATGGGATACAGGATGTCTTAAGATAGAACTGGCCTTGAAATGGACAAAGTTGGGACTATTCCAGTGTAGGGAGTTTGGGTGGTGGTTTGATCCATGAAATAATTACTTTTTGGAACAAAATGCTTAGTTATGTATAACACAAAAAACTAGAGCCCACGCGCAACTGGTAAAGTTATTCATAGGACACGAGGAAGATGATGAGCCTTCCTCTGAAGAAGACCACCAAAAAGCCAAGAAGACCCCCTAACAACAAGTGGAACATGTGCTATGTAGTATAGTGACAAAGATTTTACGATTTTAAAATAGGAGGAGATTTATGGGAAATATTAATGAATATGTATTAGCATACAGTATATGAGTTCAAGTTGTATTACTTTGTTTTGTACGTGACATAGGGTGAGAAACCCCCAACTCTGTACCCCGGTCAGTTTTCCTTATGCGTTATCTGAACAGTACTTATCTTTAATTAATGACTGCCAAATTTTTGTATCTGCTTATGAAATGCTACTTAAATAAAATTGCATTGCTGCTAAATTCAACATTGTTGCTTCTTAAATTAGACTTATAGAGCTTCATTTAAAACCCTTCCTCCCTCCCTCCCTCCCTCCCTCCCTTCCTCCCTTCCTCCGTCCCTCCCTCCCTCCCTTCCTCCCTTCCTTCCCTTCCTTCCTTTCCTTCCCTTCCTTCCTTCCCTTCCTCCTTTCCTTCTCTCTTTCATTTCTTTCTTTCTTTTTTTCTTTCTTGGGAGCAGGTCCCCTTACCCTCCCAAAATCATTCCCACTCCACCTCAGCCCTGCACAGCACAGCACCTTAAACTCAGCCTTCCCAATTTCACGGCAACCTCCCACAAGACACTTCCAGACCTCAAAATTCCTGTAGTGGTTTCACGTTCACTAAATGTTGGTCTTGGTATTTACTTTTTCTGTGGGAGAGAGACTAGGACAAAAACAAAGCAGGTTTAACTTTAAAATTAACAAATAGGTTTATTAACATACACTAAAAGAATAGAAAATAAAGTTGGAAAAAAACCTAAAACAGAATGAAACTTTAAAAACATTCTTCCCTCCCCTTACAAACTGTTCACTTTCTTACAAAATAATATAAAGAGACAAAACTTGTAATTTTCAGTCAGTTTCACTATCTGACAATAGTCTTTCATCAATTCATTAGGGGAAGAGTATTCTTTTGAGTCATGGATCCCACTGACAACCTAGAACAGTTCTCTTGTGGGTTTTTTAACTGTCACAAAAAACAACCGCTCAGAGAAACCTGCCTTTGTGACCCTCCCAGGAGCAGTTTCCCAAGCTGCTTATGGGTCATGGGTCTTAGACTTTTGCATACTGGGGTGTCACCTTTTAAAGATTAATAACTCCAAAGCAAAGGATTTTTCACCTCAGGGTACAGAGATATCTTCTCACTTCTTCACTGGCACGGGGGGGCTTCTCATCTTTATCTCTGTTCAAGCATCTTATAGAATATTACTTAGTTCATCACAAACACCTTTGCTTAAATCTACACACAAATTAAAACAATCATCTCCCCAAATGCATATCTTTCTCATGAATTAAAGGAATGACTTAAATATAGAGTTCATTTCTATGGCTCAAGTAAGAATAGAACAACCAACTCCTCAACCCTCAAGAGTCCCAATACTCTTTTCACTCTTGCTTTACTGACTTCATCCTGTTGTTCTTTATGTTCACTCGGTCTTTCTTTACTCTCTCAGAGAAGGGCTAAGCTCTGGAAGCTTCATGTTGCTAAGAAAGAGTTAAATCTGCTTGGAGTCTTTGTCTCTCTCTCTGTAGCTCGTGGTGTTAGATGTTTCAAGGCTGTGCTGGTGAGGGAGGAAGAACTCACAGAAACATCAGAGATCGGAGCACTCGGGCAGTCCGGAATCACAAAAAGACCAGGCAGGATCATAAATGCCTTCTCAGCCCACCCCTCGGTGTAAATCGGGGTGGCTTTGGCCCAAATGGTGCCCATAGCTCTCATCAGGGCCCAGCAGAGATCTCTTCCTGCTCCAGAGAAGTCTGAAGAAAGTAGCTGTTGCAAAACAGCAACCTCTCCTTCCCTCCCCGACCCGGGAGCCGATGGAAACCGGCCAGGCCTCAGGCCACCTGCCCCCCCAAAAAGGTGGGAGCAGCAGGCCCAACTCGATGTTACCTGTCTCTCTCTGGCTAAAGGAAAAGGACCCACCTATGGGAAATTCACAGGGCTTTATATGGTACTTCTCAAAGGTGCAGCTAACAATTTCAGCGGATAAAACAGATGCCAATATTCCAACTAGCTCTCTGATAGGTCCCTGTCTCTTCTAAAGCAATTCCCAGGTCCTGACCTGGAGAATTATTCTACATTCTTTTATAACTAAAAAACTAAACTGTACTAACCCATGACAGGTTGCGACCAACAGTTGGGGTCTGCATCTTTTTCGTGGCAAGGGTAGGGATTAATCTCGTCTTGCCCCCTGATGTTGCTTTTTGGGTTTTTTTCACCCACTGACTCTTTACTCTCTCTTAATTCTTTGCCTTTACCTGGTAGGTTGTCGAGGTCACACTCCACTCTTTTAAGATCTGTTTTTGCCCACAAATTGTGTTTAGTCTTGTTCACCCATAGCTTCCACTATTTTTTATTATCCTGGTGTACTCAGCCTGTTGTCACTAATATTTTCAGTGCTAGATCTGTTTCCTTCTGGATCTAACTTTCACAACTTAAACAAAGGCCTCTCGGAATCCTGGCTCCCGAGAAGTGGGCATACCACAACTCTCTACATTCTAGGTACCTAAAACAGCCCCAGGGGTTACAGTCACAATTCAGGCTGGTACATTCTACTTCTCTTGGTCTTAGGTGGTTCTTTTTAGGATGTCTCCTTGACATTCTCTTGCCCTTCTTTTCCAAGGTTATTTGTAGATCCCTGGGCTGTGAGGTGATTTTCCACTGCTGCCATTGGTGGTTCCACTGGTTCTTTGACTTTTGATGTGAGTCCACCCTTTCTTTGCTGTTCTCACTGATGTGTCTGTTGTTAAGAGAGTTAAATACAGACCTTCCCATTTTGGGGTTAAAGTCTCTTCTTTCCAGCTTTTAATAAATACTCAGTCTCCTGGTTGTATCTTATGAATTTTAAACCCCAGTGGTCCCGTTTGGGCTAGCATTCCTTTTTCCTTTAACTTGGTCACATGCTGTCCAATTGTTTGGATATAATTTGGAATAGATATATCTTCGATCATTATTGATGTTTGGGGTATTTCCTGGGAATATGGCATTCCATAAAGCATTTCATATGCTTAAAGCCCCGTATCTGCATTGGGAAGTGTTCTTATGTTAAGCAAGGCTAGAGGTAAACATTTTACCCATGACATCTTAGCCTCAATCATTCATTTGGTTAATTGTTGTTTTAGAGTTTGGTTCATCCTTTCCACCCTCCCAGAACTCTGAGGGTGCCAAGGAGTATAATATTCCCAGGAAATACCCATGGCTTGTGCTACCCCCTTAATAACACTAGAGGTAAAACGGGGGCCCTGATCAAAATCAATGGCCCGAATAACTCCAGATCAGGAAATAATTTGTTCCAATAGTATTTTAACTACAAATTTGGCAGTGGCCCTTGCAGCTGGGCAAGCTTTTACCCAGTGAGTGTTAGTTGGACTACTAACACTAAAAGATACTGCCATCTACCAACTTTCGGAAGCTCAGTATAATCCACTTGAACCCTCTCAAAAGGCCAGTATGCTATTTTTCTGTCAGGGTTTGTCTCATTACTTTCTTGATAACCTTCTGACAGGTAGGACACCCTTGTGTTATTTGTTTGGCTATTTAAAAACTCCGAATCAGCCATAATACTTTAAAAAATGATCACACAAGGCCCTTGTGCCCCAATGAGTGCATTGATGTAATTGGTTTAAAATCCTTCATGCACAGGCCTTGGGCAAAAATTCTCTTCCATCCAAGAGTACCCATTTCCCCCTGTTCTCTCTTAGCCTCTAATTTTTTTAATAGGTTCCTCCTCCTGAGAGCTATAAACTATTGCCTGCTCTTCCCAACATTTTTGTTATGGTATTTAGCTGAATTGGTGGGGGTTTGTTTGTTAGGTTGGTTTTTGGTTTTGTTTGTTTG
The DNA here is from genome assembly GCF_015227805.2 of Hirundo rustica. Lineage (NCBI taxonomy): Eukaryota > Metazoa > Chordata > Aves > Passeriformes > Hirundinidae > Hirundo > Hirundo rustica. The sequence goes on from NW_026690209.1 coordinate 159,377, forward strand.
GCTGGTTGTTTTTTTTGTTTTTGTTTGTAATTTAAAAGCTAGATTTTTTGGCAGCCCAGTCAGCTGTGTTATTTCTCCTTGCTAAGTAGCTCGTTCCCCTCTAATGGCCTTTTACATATATTACAGCTATCTCTCTTGGTCTCTTTAGTGCTTCAAGCATTTTGAGTAGCAGTTCTTAATGAATCAACCTTTTCCCTTGGGTGTTGATCAAACATTTTTCTTTCCAAATCTTCCCAAAGGTATGTACAATCCCCAAAGCATATTTTGAATCAGTAAAATGAGTCTCCACTTTGTCTTTTCGGAGTTCTAAAGCCCAGTACAAAGCATATACACACAAGCCTGAGATGACCAGCTGGAACTTAATCTTCTCATCTGTATCACTAGCATATTTTTTCCATCAACAACTGTACACTCTGATCTTCACTTCCCTTCCCTTCCAATGCTCTTGATGAACCATCAATGAAATTGATGAACCATTGTCTTGGTTTGAAAAGACAGGTGTCTGCTAAGGAGAGGCAGGCCTCTCTAGGAAATGAGGAATTTGAATCCTTCCCTCCGTGTTATTATAATTTGGAAGATTAAAAAATAAAACTTTTCAGTCAGAGCTATGGGGAAAAGGAATAACAGTCCTTTACTAGTAAATATAACAGGACAGACAAAAAAACAACAGCAATTATAACAATAGTAGAACAGAACCAAGAACCCCGAGGGCAAACGGTGGAAGCTCCGGCGCTGATGGCTGGAAGCCGGGCGCGGTGGACTGTCCTCCGCAGGCAGGGGGTGTCCTCGGCAGGCAGAGGCGGCAGTGCCGGAGAAGCCGCAGCGGCGGGACCCGGTCTCACCCAAAATCCAGCAGGATAGCGAAGAAACTCCGAATTCTTGGATACTCCAACAGATGGTAGAATTCCCAGGACCAGACTCCTTCGTTAACCGTGGACTCCAGCCAGCCGTGGCCCGATCCGTGCTCCCCCCCCGGAAGAAGAAAGAAAAGCCGCGAGATCCCCCCACCCTCCGCTCTCTCTGGGAGCTTTTTTCCCTCCCCCAAAACTAAGTTATCAGTTCTTTTGTCTACGTTAAGCACTCAGCACTTAGTCTCCTAGCAACTTGGGAGGGGGGGAAAAATTCTCCAGGAGACTTAAACCCCAACATTATCCACCCCGAATTTTTTTCCCACACCAACATATTATATTGAATTTAAATCTTTAAATAATATACATATATATACATGTGAATATAAATACAGACACAGTCACAGTGTTTACCGAAAAACAAGGTCCCCTTGAGGTATGCAGCGGGTCTCTCCATCCTTTTGCATCACCCACCATGTGCAGCCAGGTCCCTGAGCAAAAACAACCCCAGGAGCGGGATTGTCTTTGCTGGAGGCAGAATTAATCCAAACAGTTTTTCCCAGGATTCTTCTCATGTGTACTACAGGAACTTTATTTCCATCTCTTGTTCCCAGGGGCTCAGATTGGGCGGGGCCTGCTCGGTTGGTGGAACCTCGAGTGTTCACTAACCAGGTGGCCTTTGCTAAGTTATTCTCCCAGTTCTTAAAAGTCCCCCCACCCAGTGCCTTCAAAGTGGTTTTAAGCAGGCCATTGCATTGTTCAACCTTCCCGGCTGCTGGCGCATGATAAGGAATATGGTACACCCACTCAATGCCATGTTCTCTAGCCCAGGTGTTTATAAGGCTGTTCTTGAAATGAGTCCCGTTGTCAGACTCAATCCTCTCAGGGGTACCATGTCTCCACAGGATTTGCTTTTCAAGGCCCAGGATGGTGTTCCGGGCAGTAGCATGGGGCACAGGGTAGGTCTCCAGCCAGTGGTGGCTTCCACCATGGTCAGCACATAGCGCTTGCCTTGGCGGGTTTGGGGAAGGGTGATGTAGTCAATCTGCCAGGCTTCCCCGTACTTATACTTGGACCATCGCCCGCCATACCACAGGGGCTTCACCCGCTTGGCCTGCTTGATGGCAGCACACGTCTCACAGTCATGGATAACCTGAGAAATACTGTCCATGGTTAGATCCACCCCTCGGTCTTGTGCCCACTTATAGGTGGCATCTCTACCCTGGTGAGCTGAGGCATCATGGGCCCATCGAGCTAGGAACAACTCTCCCTTGTGTTGCCAGTCTAAGTCTATCTTTGACACCTCTATCTTGGCAGCTTGATCTACCTGCTCGTTGTTTCGGTGCTCCTCATTAGCCTGACTCTTGGGGACATGGGCATCTACATGGCGGACTTTGACAGGTAGCTTCTTTACCCGAGTGGCAATGTCCTTCCACTCATCTGCAGCCCAGATTGGCTTTCCCCTACGCTGCCAATTGGCCTTTTTCCACCTGTCCAGCCAACCCCACAGAGCATTGGCCACCATCTACGAATCAGTGTAGAGGTAGAGCTTTGGCCACTTCTCTCTTTCAGCAATGTCCAGGGCCAGTTGAACAGCTTTGAGTTCAGCAAGTTGGCTTGACCCACCTTCTCCTTCAGTGGCTTGTGCAACCTGTCGTGTGGGGCTCCATACAGCTGCTTTCCACTTCCGGTTCATCCCTACGACGCGGCAGGAACCGTCAGTGAAAAGAGCATAGCGTGTTTCTTCTGCTGGCAGTTGGTTGTATGGTGGAGCTTCTTCAGCACGTGTCACTTGTTCCTGCTCCTCTTCATCCATGAGACCAAAGTTTTCACCTTCCGGCCAGTTTGTAATTATCTCCAAAATCCCAGGGCGATTTGGGTTTCCAATGCGGGCGTGCTGAGTGATGAGGACAATCCATTTGCTCCATGTGGCGTCGGTGGCATGATGGGTGGAGGGAACCTTTCCTTTAAACATCCACCTCAGCACCGGTAGTCGGGGTGCCAGGAGGAGTTGTGCTTCTGTGCCAATCACCTCTGAGGCAGCTCGAACTCCTTCATAGGCGGCCAAGATTTCCTTTTCTGCTGGAGTGTAGTTGGCTTCGGACCCTCTGTAGCTTCGGCTCCAGAATCCCAGTGGTCGGCCCTGAGTCTCCCCAGGCACCTTCTGCCAAAGGCTCCAGGACAGGCCATTGTTCCCGGCTGCTGAGTAGAGCACGTTCTTCACATCTGGTCCTGTCCTCACTGGGCCAAGGGCTACTGCATGAGCGATCTCCTGCTTGATCTGGGCAAAGGCTTGTTGCTGTTCAGGGCCCCAGTGGAAATCCTTCTTCTTGCGGGTGACCAGGTAGAGAGGGCTCACAATCTGGCTGTACTCAGGAATGTGCATCCTCCAGAATCCTATAGCGCCTAGGAAAGCTTGTGTCTCCTTTTTGCTGGTTGGTGGGGACATTGCAGTGATCTTATTGATGACCTCAGTGGGAATCTGCCGCCGTCCATCTTGCCACTTTACTCCCAGGAACTGGATCTCTCGGGCAGGTCCCTTGACCTTGCTCTGCTTGATGGCAAAACCAGCTTTCAGGAGAATGTGGATGATCTTCTCTCCTTTCTCAAACACTTCCATTGCCGTGTTCCCCCACACAATGATGTCATCGATATACTGTAGGTGCTCCGGAGCCTCACCCTTTTCCAGTGCAGCCTGGATCAGTCCATGGCAGATGGTGGGGCTGTGTTTCCACCCCTGGGGCAGTCGGTTCCAGGTGTACTGCACGCCCCTCCAGGTGAAAGCAAACTGAGGCCTGCATTCTGCAGCCAGAGGAATGGAGAAAAAGGCATTAGCAATGTCAATTGTGGCGTACTATTTTGCTGCCTTGGACTCCAGCTCGTACTGGAGTTCCAGCATGTCCGGCACAGCAGCGCTCAATGGTGGAGTCACTTTGTTCAAGGCACGATAGTCCACAGTCAATCTCCATTCTCCGTCAGGCTTGCGCACAGGCCAGATGGGGCTGTTGAAGGGTGAGTGGGTTTTGCTGACCACCCCTTGGCTCTCCAGCTCCTGAATCATCTTGTGGATGGGGATCACGGCATCTCGATTTGTCTGATACTGTCGGCGGTGCACCGTCGAGGTGGCAACCGGAACTCGTTGCTCTTCTACCTTTAGAAGTCCTACTGCAGATGGGTTCTCTGACAGTCCAGGCAAGCTTTTCAATTTCTTAATGCCCTCTGCCTCCACAGCTGCTATTCCAAAAGCCCACCTGAGTCCTTTAGAGTCTTTGTAATAACCATTCCGGAGGAAGTCTATGCCCAAAATACACGGGGCCCCTGAGCCAGTCACAATTGGATGTTTCTGCCACTCCTTCCCCGTCAGGCTCACCTCGGCTTCCAACAGAGTCAGTTCCTGTGATCCCCCCGTCACCCCAGCAATGGAAACAGGTTCTGTCCCCACATATTCCGATGGTATCAGGGTACACTGAGAACCAGTATCAACTAAAGCTTCATATTTCTGTGGCTCTGATGTGCCAGGCCATCGGATCCACACCGTCCAATAGACCCGGTTTTCCCGTGCCTCTCCCTGGCTAGAGGCAGGGCCCCTCTAGCACCGGTCATTATTCCCCTCCTGAGCATACATGGTAGAGGTTCCTTCACGGGGATCTGACATATCATCCTCACTTCTATAATACCTGGCAGCCTGGTCGTGCGATGTCGAGGCTACCTTCATCTTAGTGGAACCCCCTCGGTTAGTGTTTCTCTCCTTGAGCTCACGCACCCGTGCTGCCAGGGCAGAAGTGGGTTTTCCATCCCACCTTCCCATGTCTTCCCCATGGTCACGCAGAAAGTACCACAGGTCAGCTCGTGGGGTGTACCCTCTCTCTCTAGCTGGGGGCTGTTGAGCTCTGACTCTGGGGCCTGTAACTCGCACAGGTGCCACATGGGAACTGTTCCTCCTCATCTCCTCCCTTATCTCCCTCATCTCCTCTGTCACCTCCTCCATCCTCTCCCTGAGTTCCTTAGCCACGGCAGAGACCTGAGCCTGCATTGGGCCACAGATGATACTCTCGTAATTTCGGAGCTTGTTGGCTACAGAACCCACTGTCTCTCGGTTGTTATCAGGATGAATTGTTGCAATGTACGTAGCATATTGAGATGGTCCTAGAGTTGCCAGATTCCACAGCATTTGCCCTGTGCACCTGACTTTGTCGGGGTCATTATCATGCTGTCCACCCCTCCCAAAGAGTACCTCCAATACCGCCACTTCTCTCAACTGTTGGATCCCTTCCTCAAGGGTCTTCCAGCGCATTCTATGATGGTGCTCCTGCATTCTGTCTCTGTGGACAAACCTCTCCCGTACACTCATTAAAAGCCGCTCCCAAAGGGAAAGGGGCCCTGGCTCCCTTACGAATACCTGATTCACACCTGAGTCCTGGGTCAAGGGTCCCAAATTCCTTGCCTCACTACTATCTAGTTGCACGCCTGTACCTATAAGGTCCCAGACCCGAAGTAACCAGGCTGTATAAGCCTCACGTCCCCGCCGTGCAAGATCTTTTTGCAGATTACGCAGACTTTCATATGTCAGGGACTCAGTGATGATCTCAACCTCTGACTCCTCCCCGGGTTGTGAGGGCCCTCCTTTCTTATCCTTGTTGCCTGGGTGCTCTGATTTCACCTTATACTTCTTTGTTTCCACAGGGGCCACTGCTGCTGGCTGTGGCTGCCCCTGTGGTTCAGCTGGAACCTGGACGGTTGTAACGTCTGTGGGTTCTGCTGCTGCACCATCAGACTCTCCTTTGTCGGGGCAGGGGGAGGGTTTCCCAGCAGCTGGGGCTAATGAGGCTACTACAGGGGAAAGGTACTCCCTCAGCATCTGGCCCATCTCACGGATCTCCTTCACCCAATCTGGGTGGTTTATTCCTGAGGCAGGCTGTGGGACAGTGTCAGGTTGTGGGGCAGGGTCAGGCTGTGGGACGGGCTCAGGCTGTGGGGCAGGGTCAGGCTGTGGGGCAGGGTCAGGCTGTGGGGCAGGGTCAGGCTGTGGGACGGGCTCAGGCTGTGGGGCAGCATCCTTATTCTCTAGGGTAGGTATCAGGGTGGTTATCCAGGCCAGTCTGCCCTTATCTCTAAATGCTAAACAGAACAGGCATACCAGCAACACCAGCCACTGTATGATGTCATTAACATTCAGAGATTTGAACCCTTCAAAGCCTGGTGGGGTAGGCCCAAAGAGCTGGGTGAAGGGTTGTGAAAAAATTTCCCCCGGTGTCATTTCTTCACAGTAGGTACCGTTGTTAAAGTAACCCCAGAAACACACCGTTAGTGTATGATAGCCCTGAATCCATGTGCCTGCCTTCCAGAGGAAATTAAAAATCCACGATTTCCTCACTTCGTTAACCCATATAGCAAGATTGATGACAGCCACAGTAACCTTAGTTACAGGGCCCATGTTTAGAAAAGGGCCTGCAAATGGGAGAAATACGGCCACACCCACATGCCACCCAAACCAGGTTAAGCCAGACCACATGATATCCAGTATACAACAATGTAGGCACTTAAGAACTGTTATTCCTTTTTCTCTCAATGCCCCACGATATGGGCGCCAAATTCTGTCTTGGTTTTGAAAAGACAGGTGTCTGCTAAGGAGAGGCAGGCCTCTCTAGGAAATGAGGAATTTGAATCCTTCCCTCCGTGTTATTATAATTTGGAAGATTAAAAAATAAAACTTTTCAGTCAGAGCTATGGGGAAAAGGAATAACAGTCCTTTACTAGTAAATATAACAGGACAGACAAAAAAACAACAGCAATTATAACAATAGTAGAACAGAACCAAGAACCCCGAGGGCAAACGGTGGAAGCTCCGGCGCTGATGGCTGGAAGCCGGGCGCGGTGGACTGTCCTCCGCAGGCAGGGGCTGTCCTCGGCAGGCAGAGGTGGCAGTGCCGGAGAAGCCGCAGCGGCGGGACCCGGGCTCACCCAAAATCCAGCAGGACAGCGAAGAAACTCCGAATTCCTGGATACTCCAACAGATGGTAGAATTCCCAGGACCAGACTCCTTCGTTAACCGTGGACTCCAGCCAGCCGTGGCCCGATCCGTGCTCCCCCCCGGAAGAAGAAAAGAAAAGCCCCGAGATCCCCCCACCCTCCGCTCTCTCCGGGAGCTTTTTTTCCCTCCCCCAAAACTAAGTTATCAGTTCTTTTGTCCACGTTAAGCACTCAGCACTTAGTCTCCTAGCAACTTGGGAGGGGGGGAAAAATTCTCCAGGAGACTTAAACCCCAACACCGGCACAGCAGCACTCAATGGTGGAGTCACTTCGTTCAAGGCACGGTAGTCCACAGTCAATCTCCATTCTCTGTCAGATTTGCGCACAGGCCAGATGGGGCTGTTGAAGGGTGAGTGGGCTTTGCTGACCACACCTTGAGTCTCCAGCTCACGGATCATCTTATGGATGGGAATCACAGCATCTCGAGTTGTTCTGTACTGTCGGCGATGCACTATTGAAGTGGCAATTGGCACTTTTTGCTCTTCCACCTTCAGAAGACCTACAGCAGATGGGTTCTCTGATAGTCCAGGCAAGGTATTCAACTGCTTAACACCCTCTGTCTCTACAGCTGCTATCCCGAATGCCCACCTAAATCCCTTTGGGTCTTTGAAATTCCCATTTCGGAGGAAGTCTATGCCCAAAATGCATGGAGCTTCTGGGCCAGTCACAATAGGGTGTCTCTTCCACTCATTTCCAGTCAGGCTCACATCAGCCTCCACCAAAGTAAAATCTTGTGAACCCCCTGTCACCCCAGCAATGGAAACAGATTCTTTCCCCCACATGTCTTGATGGGAGTAATGTGCACTGTGCACCAGTGTCAACTAAGGCCTCGTATTTTTGTGGTTCTGATGTGCCAGGCCAACGAATCCACACAGTCCAAAATACACGGTTTTCCCTAGCCTCTACCTGGCTAGAGGCAGGGCCCCTCTAAGCCTGATTATCCTTATTTCCCTGGGTAACCAGAGCTGCTTTCTTCTTGCTGGAACCTCCTCTCATAGTCTTGCCATCCAACAATTCATGCAGCTGTTGTGTCATAGCATCAGTAGATTCTCCATCCCATCTTTTCATGTTTTCTCCACAATCACGCAGGAGGACCCACAGCTTAGCCTGTGGGATGCCTTTTCCCTCTCTATCTAGGGAACGTTTGCGTGTGGTGCCAGAGCCTCTAACCTGTACTGCAGAGATCTGGAGAATGTCCTCCTTGAGTTCTTTGTGATTCTCTTCTATCTTGTCTGCTAATCCCCGCACCTGTGTTTCCAGAGCTGCAATTCTTGCATGTGTTGGACCATGCACAGCATCTGCATACGTTCGGAGCTTCTTCGCCATATGAAGCACGGTCTCCTCTGTCTCATCCCGCTGCATTATTGCTAAAGCAGAGGAGTATTCTTGTGGCCCAAGTCGTACAAGTTTTCGCCACATCACAGGTGTACATGGTACCAAGTCGGGGTTCCTAGTGTTCATGTCATCTGATAAGACAATCTCTGCCACTGCCATTTCCCTCAAGCACTGGATCCCTTGTTCAATGGTTTTCCACTGGGTTTGCTGCATATAGAGATCGTCGGCACACAGATATCTTTGTGCCACACTTCCCAGGACCCGTTCCCAGAGACTGCAAGGACTAGCCTGCCTCATCATTTCTTGGTCAATAACTGGATCATGTGATAGGGATCCCAGATGTCTTGCTTCAGTCCCATCTAGCATTGTAGCCTCGCCTGCAGCATCCCAGAGACGGACTAACCAACTAATTATAGATTCATCAGGTCATCGAGTATAATCCTTTCTTAGGCCAAGAAGGTCCTTCAGGGAAAAGGACTCAATAGTATTTCCTGATCTTGTATCAGCTGGTTGGGCTCCTGATCTTGTAGCAGTTGGTTGGGCTCCTGATCTTGTATCAGTTGGTTGGGCTCCTGATCTTGTAGCAGTTGGTTGGGCTCCTGATCTTGTATCAGTTGGTTGGGCTCCTGAAGTTGTAGCAGTTGGTTGGGCTCCTGATCTTGTAGCAGTTGGTTGGACTCCCGATTTTGTATCAGTTGGTTCGGCTTCTGACTGTGTATCATCAGTTGCTTCAGCTTCTGATTGTGTGTCAGGTGGTTTGACTCCTGACTGGGTGTCAGGAGGCATTGAGGATCCTTCACCTGAATCATCGTCTACTGGTCGATCGGTTTTGTCCGTGTGCTTCTTTCCCTTCTTTACTGCAGCAACTGCCGGTGTCTTAGCCTCACTGTCTGGTTTAGCTGCAGCCTGAATAGCTGTGGGGTTGGCTGCAGCCTGAGTGACTGATTTATCTCCCTGCTCCCTTGCCTCTATCTGCTGCCCTACAGTGTTTAGCAGTGCGTGACTCATTCTAGAAAAGCTATAAACCATATAGAGGAAAGTCACCAGGTGAAATACCAGGAAGGTGGTGTCTTTAACATTCAGGAGACACTGAACCTTCTCCAAAAGTGATGTAACTGACTCAAAAGAGAAGAAGGAAAGAAGAGGCTGAAGGGCCTCATCCCCTACTCCTCCTCTAACAAACTGGGTGCAATTGTTGATAAATCCCCAAAACATGCTGCTGGAACTAGGACGCAGGGTAGGACGAAAAAACCATAAACTGAACATACCCAGAACAAACTCCAGTATCTTTATAAGCTTCTTGTAAACCATAATCACTGAACCCAGCAAAATAACTATTCTAATTTGTGCATCCCTAGTGTAAAAGCTGTATGTTAGGGACAATATTGGAGCTATTTCTGGGTAAGAAAACAAACCTAGGGACCAGAAAGGTATTAAAACCTCAAAAAAGCCTAGGGAACAGAAATGCAGAAAAGACTCCATTCTAAGAGACATTAGGAATTCAAGAAGCAACATGGCCACTGACTGTTTAATCCCCACCCAAAGGACAACCAAAAAATGCAGTTAATAATAATCAATACAAGTTTTTTCCACTCTCTCGAGCCCCACGTTGGGCTCCAGTTAGAAATATGTCCTGGTTTGGGACAAATTTGGGAGAAAACCCCTGTATAGGATCCCTCTAAGGAAGCAAACCCACGTGGCCCCTCCCTCCAACTGGTCCGGAAAAAAAACCCAAAACCCTCTTTGGAGAAAAGTGGAAAAAACTATTTTACTAAACAAATGAAGTGCATACAAGTATAAAGAATGAATAGTATGAAACAATAAAACCTCTCCTTCTGAAGTGAGATGGCAAATTGAGAAAGTCCTTGCCGTGGGTGTAGCTCGGCTCTCTCTCAGCGTCTCCTCAGTCCCAGTCCCTCCGGTGCTGCTGGAAAATGCCGAGGTCCAGGCCCCGGTGGGCCGCAGGTGCAGCCCCCAGTGCTCCCCTGGGTTTTCAGTCCAGAGCAGGTTTAAACAGTTCCAAGAAAAAGGAAAAAAAACAGTCCAGGGAAATTCTCTGCCCTAGCTAGCTGAAACTAACTAAAAGCAAAGAAAAAAAAATCTCTGTCCTGCAGTCTCTCCAAGCCTCCGCCGAACACGCTGTCCGCAGCAGAATGTGGAGGAGTCAGGCAGTTTTCTCAAAACAAACTCCGCGCTTCTCCTTGCTCTTAGAACCAGTCTTAAAGGCACAGGACTCAATATACAGCACAAACAGAACAGACGACTGGGGATACAGGCATCATATAGTTACCCTAGGACACTTGTACAAGGGGATTTATCCTAGTTAGCTAACATAATGCCGAGAGGGCTATCTTGAGGTATTTCCATTGGTAATTTTTTACACCCTTTTTTCTTCCCTGTATCCAACTTACTGGTTTTTTGTCCCATTTTTCAAGATTTTATCTATTCGTCCCCCACCTCTGTTTTTCACTTTCTCTTACAACCTAAAGACCACTTACTTTTATCTATGCACACACAAAAATCCCTTCTATCCCACACAAATACAATACACTTCCTTTTAAGGAGATATAACAGTCAACATTACATGTGCTTTCTTCCCTCTACTCTTACTTCATTCCTCCTTCACTTTTACACACTCTTTCACACTCTTAGGACATGAAGCCGATCCCTGTCGCCAGAGAATCGTGGCTTTGTGTGGCCCCCCTTCGCCTTGGGTTTGGTCTCTGGGTTCCAGTATAGCTGGGCCTCTGAGGAGGGCCCAGAATCTGGTCGCCTCTGGTGCCGATCCACCTATGAGGCTGAATTGCGTGTCACTTACACTTTCACCACGGCCCCCCCTCCACACGCCCGGAGGAAAAGGGCTGAATCGTGTGTCACACTTTACCACTGCCCCCCCCTCCACAGGCCTGGAGGAAAAGGGCTGAATCGCGGATCACACACACTTTGCCACAGCCCCCACCCGCCCGGGGAAACAATGGCCTATTTGCAGGTCACACACATGTTTTGCCACAGCCCCCACCTACCTGGGGAAACTGAGGCAGATTTTGTGTGTGACTCACTCTCACACAACAAAACAACAATAAGGTACCTTTTACTTTCAAATCACCTATTACAATTTTAGGTGTTACTGGCCAGTCCCAGTGCTCTTGGATATCCCCTCAATCCAGCTGTGTTGTTCAGCCCTAGATGTTCTTGGGCATTTTATCCCTCAATCCAGCTGCGTTGTCCAACCCTAGATGCTCTTGGATATAACCTCAATCCGGCAGAACCCTGGGTGCTCTTGGGATATTAATCACTCAACCCAGCAGGTTTCAGTCCTGGATGATCTTGGGGCAATAACCCCTCAATCCAGCAGACTTTTTTTTTTTTTTTTTTTTTTGACTTCCTAGGGGTCCCACCCCTTCTCTAAAACTCAGTCCCAGTTTCCCGGGGGGGATTCTCTCACTCTTCTTATCACCTGCTTCGTCTCTTTACTGGCCGTTTTTCTCGCGAAAGAACAGAAACGCAGCATAGGAGACTCCACACTCACTTAGCAGGTCTGGGATAACCAGCTGCCTCTCATTCACACACGTTCATCCCCCTCCCTTAACCGCCCTGTCCAAACCAGTACTTACCTGTCCTTTGTCCTTGGGTCTTTTTCTTCATGTACATTTTGGTCTTAGGGGCTACCTACCGCAGTTTTAGGGAATCTTCTCCCTTTTCTTTGTTTTATTACCTCCTTTTGTCCATTGATCGTAACCTGCATCTGCAGGTCACAGCAGGGGAACACAGAGCGAGGCTGCCAACTGGGCAGGGCGTGCCGTCCTCACCCTGATTCCACTGGGGCACCGGCAGTGAGGTGTTCTAACCATTCTCTGCTACCATAATTGTGAAAAACGCCAATCACTTGTTTTTAAAATTTTGAAAGTTTAATCGTAAGTAAGATGGTTATAAAAATAGAATTAGAGTAAAAAATTTGAACATTTAGGGTTAGGACAATGTGAGACAATAAGAAACAAAGTTACAGATGTCTGGGTGCCTCCCCGAGCAAAAAGCTCTGGAGAAGGATCCCTGTTAACAAAGGATTATCTCTTAAAAGCAATAGCCTGTTGAATATTCATACATTTCATACATGATGCATAAATTCCGTTCAAAGAAAGAATTGTCTCTGGTTAGTATCACTGTTTTCCTTTAATCTCTATGGCGTCCACAAGGCTGAGCGAGGCAGGAGAAGTTGGTCTCTTCTGATAAGGAAGTAGTAAATTCTTTTTTCTCTGAAAGATTTACGTTTTCCTGTGGTTGGTACATAAAAACTACATTTTAACTACAAAACTACATTTACCATACTATCAAACTATTAATACAATATTAACAATTAATACAACATAATCCATATAGTAAATATCTTGCGTAGAGCCATATAATATGCACTTTTCACAGCTGAGAACAGTTCTGCTGAAAGCCTGTCCTAAACCTGCTTTTCCTGCAAATGTGCCCAATGAGTCCTCATTTTTTGCAGCCACAGGTCTTTTGTGCCTGCAGGTGTTAGAACTGATGGATGGAACAGCTCTGCTTGGGGGAAGTTCTTTCTCTTGATTTTTTTTTTTGGTCTTTCTTTCTTTGCTTGTTTGTTTGTTTGGGTTTTGTTCTTTGTTTTGGTGGGTTGTTTTTTTATTTGTTTTTTGGGGGGAGTTTTCTGTGCTTTTTATTGGGGGGTGGGGATTTTTTTTTTTTTTTTTTTTTTTTTTTTTTTTTTGGCTTGGGGGTGTTTTTGTGGGATTTTGGAGTTTGTGTGGGGTATTTTTTTTTTTTTTTTCTTTTCTTTTGTTTAATGAACTCCACCTGTCAGCTCTGGGCAGAGCTCTGTAACTCTATCTGGCATTTTCTGTGACATTGTGGGATGGGCAAGGGGACTTTCTTCAAGCTGTGTGCACAGGAATGCACATCAGCCCAGGACGAGGGTGCTCAGTGCCCGGTCAGTTTGATGTCTGGGTGTGGCTCTGGACGCTTCCCTTGGAGCGTCTCCAAGGCATAGAACGTTGGAGGTGCCCCCTGCTTTGGTGTCACAGAGAGGGGAATCTTGGAGCTGCCAGCACAGTGATGTCCCAGAGAAGGGAACGCTGGAGCTGTGCCACTCCTGACCCGGCCCCAAGCGCTCTGCCAGCACCTGGAGGAGTGACTCACTCACAAAGAGTGAGCCCAAGTGTGAGAACTGCAGAAGGGACTGAACTGGGAGGAAGGCAGCGGGATCATCAAGTCCAGCCCCTAATCCTGCACAGACAGCCCAACAATCACAGCCTAAGCATCCCTGGGAACAGTGTCCAAAGGCTCCTGGAGCTGCAGCAGCCTCAGAGCTGTGACCATTGCAGTGCCAGCAGAGCTCTGGGGAAAGGTCCCGGCCCTGGCTTGGGGCTGGGCCAGTGGCCCATGGAGAAAATCAACTTGCAGCTGCTGCCCCAGAGCAGGGAAGAGCAGGAATTGCTGGCTGGGAGAGACTCTTGCCAAGGGCCTGCAGCGCCAGGACACAGGCCATGGCTGGACACTGCTTGGGGCCAGGGTGAGCTGGGATGTGGGGATGGACTTGTTCCCTGGGAAGGCGGTGGGGCCCTGGCACAGAGTAGGAGGAAAAGCTGCAGCTGCCCTGGAATGGCTGGAAGTGTCCAAGGGATGGTTGGATGGGACTTCCTGCCATGATGGGATGGGATGGGGCAGTGTAATGTGGGGTGTAATTGCAATGTGGGGGTGATAGGAAAGTTGGGAGGGGTAGGGATTGCAATGGGGGATGGGGTGGTTTGGGCTCTTGGAGCAGGGAGTAGAGGGAGGGAAAGCAAGAAGCAGTTTTTGAAGGCTGCTGGTGCTTTTAGGAATTTTGAGGCCTGGAAGTGTCTTGTGGGAAGTTGCTGTGAAATTGGGAAGGCTGAGTTTAAGGTGCTGTGCTGTGCAGGGCTGAGGTGGAGGGACAGTGATTTTGGGAGGGTAAGGGCGCTTGCTCCCAAGAAAGAAAGAAAGGAAGAAAGAAAGAAATGAGAGAGAGAGAAGGAAAGAAGAAAGGGAAAAGGGAAAGGGAAAAAGGGAAAAGAAGAAAA
>NW_026690210.1:0-28930 GCF_015227805.2 Hirundo rustica
GAGGGGCCCCGCAGCCGCATGCAGGAGCTCTACGGGGAGCAGCCGCCTCCGCTCGACCGGCAGCTGCTCTGGATGCAGCCCTGCAGCTTCCAGCAGCTCCACAGGGAGCAGCAGCCCCCAGCCTCCAACCCACCAGGTAGGAGAAGAGTTCTAGCCTTGCTTTTCCAAAAGGTCATGAAAAGCGACCGTTTGAAGTGTTTTCAAACAATGCTCTGTCGTTCTGAGACAGAAATTGTCAAGCCTACTAGGAAGGGGCACCTAGAAAGTCAAAAGATTCTCTGCCTGGTTTTCCTGTGTGCTTCCTGTGATCTTTGATCCAAGGCAGCAATAGAGCTCTGCGTCCCAAAGCCACATTCTGGAGCCTGACTCACGTGTTTGGGTTCTTGCAGCCGCAGCGGGCACTTCAGCCCCGCATGCTCCAGCTGGCAGTGCTGGCTGTGCAGCATCAACGGCCTCCAGCTCAGCGCAGAATGCACCTGCGCAAGAGGAATCACCAGCGCTGGATCTTGGCCTTGAAATTGAGAAGATGATCCGGGAGATCAGGAACTCCCTGCCTGTAAAGGCTCCCTCTGCTCAGGTAACCCCCTTGGATGGGAATGAAAGAGGCTGGGCTGAGAGCTACTGAATGTTGTTACGTAGCTGAGAAGTGAAGGTTTCTTGAGTTTCATTCTTTTCATTCCTATTTAGTTATCTAATTATTCTTGGTCAAGCCAGATTTCCCAAAGAAGAGGGAATGAAAAAGTCTTCCCCCACAGTGAGGATGAGGGGTGTGAGCCTGTGTTGGCCACATTTGGTTGTTCCTTTTCCTTGGGAAGAATGCCTGGTGCAGGGGCATTTGTGGTGATGCTTTGTAGGTTCTAGCAGGCTTTGTTTGGTGGGAAAGAAGAGCAGAGTGTTTGGAGAATTGCCACTGAAGGCCAAGTGTCCCGTGCAGGGAGCGGCACGCGAGAGGTGTCTCTGTTGCAGCAGCAGATGTGGGCTCTGCCTCTTTTGGGTTGTTAGGCCAAGGCAAAGCAAGGGCCGGGCTGCAGCTGCAGCTGCTGCTGCTGTGTGAGCCCTGCCGTGCGTGTGGGCGCTGCCAGAGCCCTGTGTGGGGATGGGCTGGAGCTGCAGCTCCCTTGTCCTTTTGTTGGACAGATTCAGTCTTTGGATTAGGAATCTCCTTTCTCTTAACTCTTGCCTCTTCCCAGACTTGCCTGGAGAGTGAGTGCTGGCACAGGCCTTTTTGCAGATTATTATCCGTGTTGGCCAAAGAATGTCTCTCTTTCTCGTGATGTGCAGAGCCATTGCCTACAGTACATTTGTGATTGAGGAAGGGCAGACTCAGGGTGGGGAGTGGGATTTTCTGGATTCAGCAATATCTTATTCTCAAGTGGAATGTCTTGTGTCTTTTGTCAACTCACACATAGCAGTTTTCAAAAGCATTTTATTCCATAATAAAAGGAAACCTTGCAGGCTCTGAACCATCTTTAGAATCTTTAGGATTCTGATGGAAGGGCTGTTGCAGAAGAGATGAATATTCTGCAGCTGGTCATAGTGAGAATATCTTTCTGTCCAAAGGTAATTAGGCAGGTGCCTAATCTTGGGAATTTACTTCCTCAATGGAACACAAACACTGCTTGGTTGTCTGACTTTTCGTGTCTTTCAGGTTGGTTTTCTTTTCTACACTCCAAATTTACCCATTTTTGGCACTGGAAAATTTATTCCTGGAAATACCCATGGTCCATAACAGTTTGCCTGGGTCATACCTATGGGGCAGCAGCGGAGGGCTCCAAAAAGCAGCACCTTGTGATGGACTGTGTGAGCAGCTGGGTGGGTGGGGGTGGTGAGACTCCCAGCCAGAAATGTGTGCTTTGCCTTTGGGTTTGCAGCACACGGCCCTGGGCAGTGCTGGCAGCGAGCTCTGCCCTTGCTGACAGCCACGTTGGCAACAAGGAGAGCCCCTGGCTTTCTGCTGGCTGATTTCTTCCAGCTCGTAAGGGGATAAGGCAGGGTCAGAGCGTGAGGCCACGTCCCCTCACTTGGTGTCTTCTGCTTTTCTGCCTTCATGTTTTGTCTCAAATGTCATTTTGTGAGAGCTTCAGTTTCACCTTGGCCACCCAAATCCTGAGTTTAAAACACTTGTGATGTGAACTGTGTGGGCAGTGTTCCCCTCGTGTTACACGGCCTTTGGGAGTGGAGAAGAACAGTGACTGTATCCCTGATGTGATTCCAAGGAAATCCTGAGTGATCTTTGGGTTCCTTTCTTTCTGTTTCTCTTTCAAGGGGAATATTAATGTTGCCCCTGAGTCTCCAAGAGAGGACCCCATGAACAGGGCTGCAGCAGAGGAAGCTTCATCTGGCACCGAGAGCTGCGGGAACAGTTCCCCAGAGCCCGAGGAGCCTGGTAAGGAGAGAGCCCACGTTGGTTTGGAGAGGTGTGAGACGGCTGCTCTGAGCCTGCCTGGGACAGGAAGGGAGATCAGAAGAGCTGAGTTCTTGTCTGCAGGGCTGCTGCTTCCTGGTGCCTTTAGTTCCAATCCTGCAGTGGCACAAGCTCCCCGAGCCCTGCCCTCCACGCTTCTCCAGAGGCTCTGACACTGAGTCCTCTGCTGTGGCAAGAGAGCCGGGACTAAACCTGACCTTGTGGGAGTTGTGTCACCAACCCGTGTGTCCCAGTTTGGTTTGTAACTCAGCTCACAGCACCCTTCAGCTGCAGCCATTTCAGCGAGGACTGAGGGCTCTCTGTCAGCACAGAGAAAGAACAAGGCTGGGCTTCTTTGGGGGAGCTGGGATTGTTCTGTGTTTCAAGCTCTCGTGGGTGCCATTTGCACCGCGAGTGCTGAGACTTTATCGAGGTACTTCCATGCTTTACACAGTTTTGGAAACTTGGAAGGATCCCTGTTCTCTAAAGAGCAGGCTTCCAATTCCCAAGGGAGAGTCTGCCTTTGAGGCCATCTTTTACAGTCTGTGATGGAAGGACAATTGCTGCCCAAGGGAAACGTGCACAAGGGCCAATATTGACTCAGGGTTCTCTTTTCTTCCCAGATCCAATGTGATCGACGTCTCCTGGAGGGGTGCCCTGCATGGCAGGAAGAGACAGAGGGAGAGCCTGTGACTGCCAGGCAGGTAGAATCCCTCCCTCTGTCTACAGTGATATATTTAGAATTATAGTTATATTTATCTATATAATTGTCATTTATAGATATACAGTATATTTATAGATCTATAGTTGCATTTAAATGCTTATATAGTTATAGACCATTAAAATTAAAATTATATATATATATTTAGATTTCTATAGTTATATTCTTGTATACATACTTATATCTGTAGATATACATAGTTACATTTATCCATGTAGATAGTTACATTTATGTATATATATAGTTATTTTTATAAATGTACATAGTTATGTACATGTACGTACAGCTACAAGGGTGTTTAGTTCCATAGATTAGTATCTGTATAGGTATAGAGTAGTTTTTAACCCCTTTCCCTGTCTCCCTTTGTGCTTTTCCCCCTGTGCCCTCGCTGTCCCCTGTCCCTGTGCTGGGTCCGAGCTGGCGGCCGGGCCGGGCGGAGCAGCAGCTGCAGCCCCGGGTGTCCCTGGAGCGCTGGGAGCTGCCGCTGGCCCCAGGCGCTGTCCCCTGAGGAGCTGCTGAAGGACGGTGAGACTGAGGGGGCTGAGGGGGCTGAGGGGATGGAGGGGGCCAGCAGGGAGCACAGAGGGCTCCGGGACTGCAGCTCTGCCAGGCCTTGGAGCCAATTCCAGAGCCTCCACCTTTGCCACAGCTGCCCTGAGGACCTTGAGGACAGGCGGAGACCGACAGGAGCCGGCAGGGAGAAGCTGAAGGCCGCCAGCTCCAGCAGTGAACAGGGAGCTGCTGCTGCCAGCCCAGAGCCTGGGTGAGGCCACAGGGCCGGAGAGGCAGGGTGGGGGTGAGGATGGTGTGGGCTTTGGCCCTGGGCTTTGGCCAAACATTTTCTTTCTAAGCCTCCTGGGGAAGCACTGAGATTTTCCCTGACTGAAGGGCCGGTGCTGCCAAGGGAAACATCCCGATCCTGACTCAGTGTTCCCTTTGCTTCCCAGATGTCCCATCTGCTGTCCCTGCCCAGGAGAGCTGCTCTGCACGGGAGGAAGCAAGCACAGAATGAAAAGCTTTGAAGATTGGGTGGCTGGAATCCCTCTGCTTAGAGTTCTGTTTCAAGATATAGGGACTTAAGAGATTTATAGCTGTATATTTGTATGGATGCTTTGGATGGGTTTTTAGATTAGTACAGTACCTATTCACAGTTTGTTTTATGTATCTATTTATATATATATTGTATGTAATGTGTAATATTTATTCTCTATTTACTTCTGTATATGGAGGTGGTTATATATGTATATCTTTCTATTTCAAAATATATGGAGATGTACAGTTGTATAATTGTATAGATTGGGTTCTTGATAGAGGGCTATTTAGATAGAGATAATGATATTTTTGTATTCCTAAATGGGTTTTAAGCTTATAGTAATATGTAATAAATTAAGTTGTTAAACACCTTACTGATCTTTGTGTATAGTGAGTTGTTGTAAAGGTTAGCAATAAATTAAATTTTTGTTAACTGAAGTTGATATTTGTATATTTTTCCATATCAGTGTTGTAAAAATCTAATAAATTCCTTTTTTTAACTTAAAGTGAGATTGGCACAGTTCTATATTGTCAGCATGGGTGTAGCAATTTCTAATAAATGACATTTTTCATGTGAAATGAATTCTTGTGTATTTGTCGATCAGCAGTGCAGCTGTAGCCATCTGCAAGAAATTACAATTGTCAACTGTGATGGGTGTTTTGTGATTTGTGCTATCCAGAGCAATGAGCAGATGTAAATGCTGGAGGATTTTGGCCATGGAATTCTCCATCCATGCCCAGCACATGCCCCACCTGCACTCAGGCTGGGCAAGGCAAGCGCAGATTTGGGATGGCAGCAGAGCCACACCTTGGCCAAGAACTCGCTGCAAAGGCCAGCTGAGAAAACTCTGGGACTCCACGGAGCTTAGAACTGCAACCAGAGCCACCCAGGGAGGACAAATCCAGCCCCCATGCCACAGGCAGCTCTTTGGGAAGCGCTCCAAGGGTCCCTCTGAAGGTCATCCTGGAGCCCAGAAGCCAACAGGGATCCTGAGCCAGCTCCGCTGCCTTTGGCAGCACTTTGGCAAAGGAGCTGCAGCAAGGGGGAGGCAGCAGTGACTGTGACTGCTGCAGCAAGGGGATGAAGGAAGGGCCAGGGACACTGGTGCTGAGATGCTCCAGAATCCAGAGGGATGGTGGAGAACTGGGAAGCAGCAAGTTCTCAGAGCCACTCCAATGCTGGAAGCCCTTGGTGTGCAGTTCCCTGCAGGAACTGGCAGGGGAGTTGCTGCCAGGATCAGCAGGAGCAGGAGGCAGCAGGATCTGCTCCTTTTCCTGCCTCTGTGTCCAGGTCAGGCTGGGATGGCCCCTGCTCCCACAGAGCCCCTACCCATGGAGGCTGCAGGGTAAAAGCAATCCCAGTGCAAAGAGAGGCTTTGCAGTTGGAGCCCACTGCCCTTGTGTTTGGGGCTTGAATGGCTCTCATGGCAAAGCACAGCAGGGAACCAGGGCTTTGGGAGGCAGAGCCTTCAGAGGGAAAGAGAGATCAGGCACTCACATGCCTGAAACTCCTGCAGATCCCTTCTCCTGTAGAATGAGCAAGAAGCAAGCTGGGGAGAGGCACATGCAGTCCTTTGAAAAACCATGGTGCCTAACAAGTGCTGTGGGAGAAGAAAAATAGGGAGCAACTTTGCCTTGTTTTCATAGCCTGTGACTTCTGCAGAGGAGACAATGGGATGTACAGGAAGGGAGGGGAGGAATAACTGTGATAACCCAGTCTGCCTTGCTGTGTACTGATACACCTTGCAGCAGTGAACATTACAGGTATTGCCAGATTCTTATTTAGCATCATGACACACCACTGCTCCATTGCAAAACTGCCTCAGCATGGGGAAAATCAGCTTAATTTATTGTCAGTTTAGGTAGATGTTGTGAGAAACAGTGACACAGATTAAAACAGGTTCTCTAACCTCATCATCCAGAGGAAGTTTTTGTTGCATTTTCTTCACTACAGTTTTGAGTTGTTCTCTATCCTTCAGGGAGGTATCAACTAGTGACTGAAAAATAAAAAGGGGATTGTGAAAAGTGCATATTATATGGCTCTACGCAAGATATTTACTATATGTGTTATGTTGTGCTAACTGTTAATGTGGTATTAATATTTTGTTAGTATGGTAAATGTAGTTTTGTAGTTAAAATGTAGTTTTTATGTACCAACCACAGGAAAATGTAAATCTTTCAAAGAAGAAAGAATTTACTACTTTCTTATCAGAAGAGACCAGCTCCTCCTGCTTCTCTCAGCCTGGTGGACACCATAGAGATTAAAGGAAAAAAGTGATACTAACCAGAGACAATTCTTAGTTAGAATGGAATTTATGTATTATGTATGAATTATATGAATATTCAACAGGCTATTTCTTTTAAGAGATAATCCTTTGTTAACAGGGGTCCTTCTTCAGAGCTTGTGGCTTGGGAGAGGCACCCAGATGTCTGTAACTTTGTTTTTATTGTCTTGTATTGTCCTAACTCTAAAACTGTTCAATTTTTTTACTCTAATTCTATTTTTATAACCATCTTATTTACTATTAAACTTTTAAAATTTTAAAACAAGTGATGGGCGTTTATCACAATTAAGGTAGCAGAGGATGGTTCAAACACCTCACTGCCGGTGCCTCAGTGGAATCAGGGTGAGGACGGCGCGCCCTGCCCAGTTGGCAGCCTCGCTCTGTGTTCCCCTGCTGTGACCGGCAGATGCAGGTTACGATCAATGGACAAAGGAAGGCAATAAAACAAAGAAAAGGGAAAAGATTCCCTAAAACCGCGGTAGTTAGCCCCTAAGACTAAAGTGTACACGAAGACAAAGACCCAAGGACAAAGGACAGGTAAGTACTGGTTTGGAGGGGCGGTTAAGGGGGGGATGAATGTGTGTGAATGAGAGGCAGCTGGTTATCCCAGACCTGCTAAGCGAGTGCGGAGTCTCCTACGCTGCGTTTCCGTTCTTTCGCGAGAAAGACGGCCAGTAAAGAGACGAAGCGAGTGATGAGAAGAGTGAGAGAACCCCCCCCAGGGAAACTGGGACTGAGTTTTAGAAAAGGGGTGGGACCCCTAGGAAGCAGAAAGTCTGCTGGATTGAGGGGTAAGTGCCCAAGAGCATCCAGGACTAAAACTTTTGCTGGGTTGAGGGATTAATATCCCAAGAGCACCCAGGGTGAAGCAAAAAGTCTGCTGGATTGAGGGGTAAGTGCCCAAGAGCATCCAGGACTAAAACTTTTGCTGGGTTGAGGGATTAATATCCCAAGAGCACCCAGAGTTAAGCAAAAAGTCTGCTGGATTGAGGGGTAAGTGCCCAAGAGCATCCAGGACTGAAACCTGCTGGGTTGAGGAATTGTGCCGAGAGCACCCAGGGTTTTGCCGGATTGAGGTTATGCCCAAGAGCATCTGGGGTTGGACAACGCAGCTGGATTGAGGGCTAAAGTGCCCGAGAGCATCTGGGGTTGGACAACACAGCTGGATTGAGGGGATATCCAAGAGCACCGGGACTGGCCAGTAACACCTAAAATGGTAATAGGTGATTTAAAAGTAAAAGGTACCTTGTTGTTGTTTTGTTATGTGAGAGTGAGTCACACACAAAACCGGCCATAGTTTCCCCGGGCGGGTGGGGGGCTATGGCAAAGTGTGTGTGACCTGCAAATAGGCCTCAGTTTCCCCGGGCAGGTGGGGGCTGTGGCAAAATGTGTATGACCTGCGAATAAGCTTCAGGTTCCCCGGGCGGGTGGGGGCTGTGGCAAAGTGTGTGTGACCTGCAAAAACCGGCCATAGTTTCCCCGGGCGGGTGGGGGGGCTGTGGAAAAGCGTGTGCGTGACCTGCAATTCAGCCCTTTTTCCCCTGGCGTGTGGAGTAGGGGGGCAGTAAAGTGTAAGTGACACGCAAATTAGCCTCATAAGTGGATCGGCACCTGGGGCGACCAGATTCTGAGCCCTCCTCAGAGGCCCAGCTATAGGGGGAGGACACACAGAGCCACGATTCTCTGACGACAAGCTTTATGTCCTAAGAGTGTGAAAGAGTGTATGGAGGTGGGGGGGGAATGAGGTGAGAGTGGGTGGAGGAGGGCACGTGTAGTGTTGCCTGTTGTATCTCCTTGGAGGGAAGTGTATTGGTGTGTGATGGAGGGTTTTTTTGTGTGTGTGCATAGATAGAAGTGGTCTTTGGGTTGTAGGAGAAAGTGGGGGGCGGAGGTGGGGGGCGAATAGATGGAATCTTGAAAAATAGGACGGAAGGGCAGTAGGTTGGATACAGGCAAGAAAGAGAAGAGTGTAAAAAAATTGCCAACGGAAATGCCTCGGGGTGGCCCTCTTGGCATTGTGTTGGCTGGCTGGGATAAAAACCCTTGTACCAAAAAAAAAAAAAAAAAGGAAAGGGTAGAGATGATGCGGTTTTGCATGGTGGAGTGGGCAGAGAGGGAGGTGGGATCCGACCACGTTTGTTGGCCAAGATATGGCTCTTTTGAGAGCTCGATCTGTCAGGCTCTGGGTGTGTTTGTGAATTCGGAAGAGCCGTTTGGTCCTGAAGAAGGAGAGTGTGCCACATGTTGGGCGGGAGATTTTAGGAGAATAAAAATTTTTAGTGTGTCGGAGGCGTCCGGGACGAGACAGGACAGGAGGGGGGGGGGGGGGAAGGGAACAAAAGGAAGAGAAGGGAGTAGAGTGGGATCCTTTGCAGGCTTTGCCCCCTCCGTTCCCTCTCGCGCTTTCGCCGTTCGCCGCCGAGCCCCCTGTCCCGGGTCCCGCTTCAGCCCCGCCCGCCCCCAGCGCGGGCTCACAGCCTCCCGCAGCCCCGCCTGCCCCTGTTCCCGTCCCGAGTATGGGCCCACAGCAGCCCCGCTTCAGCCCCGCCTGCCCCGGTTCCCGTCCCAAGTGCCGGTTCGCATCCCCCGGCAGCTGTGCCGGTCCCCGCATACACCTCAGCCCCGGCCCCGCCGGTGAATTTGTCTGCCCCAGCTGCCTGGTCCGCGGCCGCCTTGGGGGCCGTGCCGGGGGTCCCTCCTGACGCGTAGTCTAGGGCTGCAGCCCCGACCGTGCCGGGGGTCCCGTCGGTCCCAGCCGTCCTATCTCCGATCGCTTCCCCCACTGCCCGATCCCCGGCTGCCCTGCCCGTGCCGGCTGCGCTGGGCGCTGCCGCCGCTGCTGCTTTGTCTCTGCCGGGAGCCGCTGACTCAGCCGCCACCAGCCCCGTGCAGGCTGCCCACGCTCCCCTCTGGTGTCCCCCAGAACTGCCCCCTCCTCTGCCGGTCCCGGCAGCAAACCCCGCCTACGTTCCGCCCTTGGAGGACCAAGCCTCGGTGCTTTGCCCTTCCCTACCCCCCCTTGCAGCCCCGAGCTCCGTTCCCTCGGTGACCACAGCAACTGCTCAGGTAGACAAAATTACCGCAGGAGTTCACGGAATCTCCAAACTTATTTGAGCAAGCTTTAGGAAAAAAAAAAAAAAAAAAATACTGCAAGCCTTCTCCACTCCTCCTAGAATACAAATTATCCAATATGTGGATGATGTTCTACTATCTGGGGAAGATGAAGTTGAAGTTAGAGAAGCTACAATAAAGCTTTTAAATTCTCTGGGGAAAAAAAAAAAAAAAAAAAAAAAAAAAAAAAAAAAAAAAAAAAAAAAAAAAGATTAAGAGTATCAAAAGAGAAACTGCAATTTGTAGAACTAGAAGTAAAATATCTTGGACACTTGATAAGTAAGGGTAGTCGAAAGCTCAGTCCAGAGAGAATTGCAGGAATTCTATCCCTTCCACCTCCCTCTTCAAAGAGGGAAATCAGAAAACTACTTAGATTGTTGGGATATTGTAGATTATGGATTGAGGGGTACACACAGGCAGTAAAATCTTTGTATGAAAAATTGACAGAGGGAGATAATATAAAATGGACCAAGGAAGATGATGATAAATTAGAAAAATTAAAGTTAAAATTAGCCTCAATACCACCTTTAAGCTTACCTTCACTAGAAAAAAACCCTTTCATCTGTATGTGAATGTAGAACAGGGGGTAGCTCATGGAGTTCTGGTCGTGTAGAAAGGATGAACCAGACTTTAAAGAGAACTTTGACCAAATTAATGGTTGAAACCCAAATGTCATGGGTACAATGCCTACCTTTAGCCTTATTGAAGATCTGAACACAACCCTGGTCAGACCTGGGATTGTCACCCTATGAAATGATGTTTGGGTTACCCTTTTTAACCACCCAACATGAAAATGCTACCTATGAGGTAGGGGAAATGAGCGTTAAAAAATACGTTAACACCATTGCAAAAAACTCTTGAAAACTTATGGTTAAAAGGAATAATCCCTCAAACCACACCTTTAGATTTTAAAATCCATAATGTTCATCCAGGGGAATAGGTGCTAGTAAAAACCTAGAAAGAACAATCTTTAACTCCTCAATGGGAAGGTCCTTTTCAGGTATTGCTGATGACCGAGGCCGCGATCCGGACCAAGGAACGAGGGTGGATCCACGCCAGCAGAATCAAAGGACCTGTGGATGAACCTAAGGAGTGGACGATTACATCTGAACCGGGTGATACAAAACTGACTCTTAAACGGGGACTGGGTGGTAATGAACTGGGAAGACCCAAATGGTCCAAGAAACATACCCAGGATCACACCTAATTGGGAGATAAGGCCAAGCTTATATCAGTGGTTTCAAGTACCGCCTGGACAAGCTTTGAGACACCTCCGATACCCTCCTTGGGGAGGAATACTTCCACTCCAAACAGGAGGATCAGGACTGTTTCGGACAGAGAACTCTTGTATTCACGCCTTAGCCTGTGATTTATGCAAAGAGGAAGAGGAGTTGCAACTTCCATCAGTGCCAGACCAAATACCCTGTTTGATCCACTCAAATACCAGACATGCTAGCTGGGTTAAATGTAAATGTTTAAATTGTGGGAAGAATTGGTATTGTAGTTCACACAAGCGACGTTCTCGTTGCAGGAAGTGTCAAGGGCCAAATCGATCTCCTATCCAAGTAGAATTCGAAGAAACTGAAATAATAACTTTGTTTTGTGGATGGGAATTATTAGTGCCTGTTGAATGGGAGATACCTGAAGAACAGTGAGAAACGACAGTTAAAGAGTGTCAAAAACAATTTGTCTGGAAATTAGCTAAGAGGAAGTGACAAGGAAATAGAGGGCAAGACCAGATTGGCCTCTGTATTCGCCACCAAGAAGATCAAATACACCTGCTGTGGGTTGCAACCCCATAGGCATGGGAGGTGGGAGTATAAGCCATACTGGACCTCTGTTACTCCTTTTTCTGTCACTCAATTTTTGTCTTCTCCCTTTTGGGATATCGACAAGGCCATGTTACAGATGTTACCAAAAGCTGTACATGGAAAGACACCGAGGTTCTTTTTTCATTTCTCACACTCATGTCAACAGCCACTGTTATAACCCATCCAAATTAGGCAATTGCATACATAAAGGGAAGAAGTACTGGATTGCAGAGAACTTAGGAACAAGTGGAAGCAGGATGGGAAGTCAGTGCCCAAAAGAAGAGAGATGGATTTGTTTTACCTACATTACGGGGAAAAAAGCATCAGATTTAGTAAAAAAGCAGTTGATAAGCAAAAAAGCTAAGTCAGTACAACCACCTAAGCCTGTGCCAATTTCCATCAACGATTTGTATACCAAACTTGAACAGCAATTAGAAAAAGAAACAGATATCTCAAGGATCGGTAAAAATCAGTTTGTAGAATTAAGAAAAAAAAAAAAAAAAAGTAAGGAACTTAACATAACCAATTGTTGGGTCTGTGGAGGGGCTTTGATGTCAGAGGAATGGCCATGGAAAAGCAGCAGCTTAGGCCCATTTGAGCTTCTAAAATGGAACCAAGCAAGTACAAGTGGAGAAAACAGACCAGAAGGGTGGATTTTAAGCTCAACAGTGATAGGGGAAGAATGTCTCTGGTGCACTGGGAAAAGGTTCCTTCATGAAGTAGGAAAAACACCCTGTAAAAGATATGAGGTTAGTAATAGAGCTTCTGTATGGTGGGTCCCAGAAGCACCAACCGTGTATTGGACCCAAGAAAAAGCAAAAAAAAAAGTGAATTGTAAGTATGACAACAAAACAAACCTTTTCCAATGTAATAATACAAGTAAAAATCCTTACTATGGCATTCCAGAAGTTTCCAAATTTTAAGAGAATATAAATCAACAAAAATTTAACTATTAGAAAGCTCCAGAGGGCTTATTTTGGATATGTGGAAAAAGAGCATACCCAAAACTCCCCTCCCAGTGGAAAGGGAGCTGTACTCTAGGAATTATATAGCCAGGATTTTTTCTTTTACCAGGACCTGATGGAGATCAATTAGGGATACCAGTTTATGAGGATCTAAAGAGAAACAAAAGAGAATTGATTGGAGGATTCCAAAAATGGGGAGATGAGGAATGGCCCCCTGAACGCATACTAGAAACATATGGGCCAGCCACCTGGGCACAAGACGGGAGTTGGGGATATCGAACCCCAATTTATATGCTAAATTTTATTATAAGACTTCAGGCCGCTGTAGAGATAATAATGAACAAAACTGGTCAGGCAATGGAATTAATATCAAAGCAACAAACCCAAACAAGAGCGGCTGTGTATCAGAATAGGTTTGCTTTAGACTATTTGTTAGCTGAAGAAGGGGGTGTTTGTAGAAAATTCAATACATCAGATTGTTGTTTAAAAATAGATGACAATGGAAATGCCGTCCTGGACATAGTCAATGATATCAGAAAAATCGCCCACGTACCAGTTCAAAAGTGGGAATCAATGCTAAATACTAGCTGGTGGGATAATACGTTGGGAGTAGAATGGTAGAAAAAGTTAGGCTTCTTCCTTTTATGTGCTACAGCTGGTTTAATATTTTTTCTTGTTTGATCCCCTGTTTTATTCAGCTCATCACCAGTGTGGTACAAGGCATGCAATTAGTGAACATTGACCAAAAGTTGCCTACAACAACACCACCACAAAGGATTATGGTGTTAAAGAAACAAAATAATATAGAAGACCCCTTCAAAGAAGTGAGATTGATTTGTGAAAAAAATGAGCAAATAATGAAGGCTAGAAAACAATAAATATTGCTCGAGCCAAATTAATTATAAAAAGAAAGAGGGAGGATTGTGAAAAGTGCATATTATATGGCTCTACGCAAGATATTTACTATATGGGTTATGTTGTGCTAATTATTAATGTGGTATTAATATTTGGATAGTATGGTAAATGTAGTTTTGTAGTTAAAATATAGTTTTTATGTACCAACCACAGGAAAATGTAAATCTTTCAAAGAAGAAAGAATTTACTACTTTCTTATCAGAAGAGACCAGCTCCTCCTGCTTTTCTCAGCCTGGTGGACGCCATAGAGATTAAAGGAAAAAAGTGATACTAACCAGAGACAATTCTTAGTTAGAATGGAATTTATGCCTTATGTATGAATTGTATGAATATTCAACAGGCTATTGCTTTTAAGAGATAATTCTTCGTTAACAGGGGTCCTTCTTCAGAGCTTGTGGCTCGGGAGAGGCACCCAGACGTCTGTAACTTTGTTTTTATTGTCTTGTATTGTCCTAACTCTGAAACTGTTCGATTTTTTTACTCTAATTCTATTTTTATAGCCATCTTATTTACTATTAAACTTTTAAAATTTTAAAACAAGTGATTGGCGTTTATCAGAACCCCAAACCCAGGGAGCTCCGGGATATTTGGGGCGAGCTCCCCCTCCCCGGGCACCTGCGGGATGGGGGACGATGGTGCCGGGCTTCTGCGGCTTCAGGGAGCGCTGGAGCCGCCCGCTCCCTCCTCTCCTCCTCTTCCTGCTGCTTCCTGCTGCCGCTGCGCCTCTTCCTCCCTCCCTCCTCCTCCTCCCCCGTTCCCTGAACCCCTGGCAGCCCGCGGGAGCAGCGGGGATGGAGCCGGGACAGGTTGGAATGAGAGAGGGGTGAGGGGGGATGCCGGGAGTGGGAGTGACTGGGCTGTACTGGGATCATACTGGGATCATACTGGGATCATACTGGGAGTGCGTGGGAGCAGCGCCATGGCTGCAGCCATCCAGGGGGGATCCAGGTGGGATCCCACCACTACGGGGGTGTTTTTCCTCCCCATTTTAGGGTGTTTGTGGGGCCGCAGCCCCACAAGCCCCTTTTAAGGGTTGATCATGACGGCTTTAGTGGCATTTTTAGGGAGGCCCTCATTCCAAGCCCCTGTAGGGGATGTTTTGCCCGCAGGATTTTTGGGAATCTCTCTACCATCGCCGCTTTAAGAGCTCCTGCAATTGCGGGTTCCCACTGTAACTCCCCTTAAAAGGGCAATACCACTCCCGTTGATTCCGGCAGAGGAGCCCCAGGAGGGTTTGGGGGTCCCGGGAGGGTTTGGGGGTCCTGGGAGGGGTTGGGGGTCCCAGGGGGGTTTGGGGGTCCCGGGAGGGTTTGGGGGTCCCGGGTGATGCCAGTGATGGAGATGGGGACCCCGTGCTGGGTACAAACTTTAGCGAGGGGTTCTTGGGGGCCATTGTAAGTTCTGGGTGGTTTTGGGGTCACAGTGGATTTTTGGGTGTTCCCGAGGGGGGTTTTCAGGGGTCCCAAAGGGGGGGATTAGGCGATCCCAGGGGAACCCAAGGCTGTTTTGGGGAACCTGCCGGTGACAGAGATGGGGACTCCGTGCCAGGTATAAACCTTCTCAGGGGGTCCGGGGGGTGTTGGGAGGTCCTGTGGGAATTGTGATGTCCTGAGGGGGTTTGGGGGGGCTCTGTGTGGGGTTTTGTAGTCATGGTGAGTTTTTGGAGGATCCCAGGGATGTTTTTGGGATCCCGGATGTTATAAATTGCACGACTCAAGATTTAGTCTCAATTAGAATTTTATTAATTACAGCAAGTGGGGCATAAGCAAATACAGCGCTGGGCGACAGGGGGTCTGCACCCTGCCAACTGCCGCGCGGTTACGGTCTTTCAGTTCTGTTTTATACAGTTTTTTTCTTCTGTTATCGGTCGGTTTATCTTGTTGTTAGGAGACTAGGAGACTATAGGTCTTCTATCTTCTGAAAACAGTTACAGTTCTTTCTCCTGGAACTCAAAAGCCTTGTTAAGCAATAGCACATGTGTCTAAAAAGTCCTGAGTCATCCTGTGTTTGCAAGTTTTAAAAGTCATGAGTCATCCTGTGTTTGCAAGTTTAAAGGTTCTTTTAAAAGTCATGAGTCATCCTGTGTTTGCAAGTTCAATGAACAAAGCATTAACTCGTTACAATCCCCCCTTTTTCTTTTGGCCTAAATTTGTTCATTGAATCTTTTTAATTTCTGTCTGGCCTATTCTAATTTCTCATCTTCTGAGGTAGAAGATATGAGACTATTGATAACTTTGAAAATTAAACAGAGTAGGATCCCGAACGCTATTGTTACAAGGAAAAGAATAACAAGATATAACAAAATTGTTTTAACTATAGAAGTCCACCACCCTGTAAGTCGCTACTTTTTTAATCCAGTCCTCAGATTCTTGCTTCACTTGTTTGATCACGCTGTTCATGCTTCGAAGGGCAGCATGGATGTTTGGAGCCTTCGAGGTCACGTTTAGGCAACACAGTCTTTGAAATTCCTGGCATTCATGTCCATGAAGTAACAAGAGATAATCTATAGCAGCATGGTTCTGGAGAGTGGTCTGTCTGGTAATTTCCTCATCTTCTAGGAGAGAGCTGATGGCGGTGGACATTAAATTTGCCTGTTTGACTACCCAGCACTCTAGATGGCCCAATTCACCTAGAGCTTTAGCTGCTGCGACCCACAGAAGGAACAGGGACACAGCGACTCTTTTTGACTTGGCCCAATGAAAAATTTCTGAATTACAATTTGGATCCAATTGGTCAGCACTTCTCTTTTGAATTTTGTTTGCTGATTTGTTTTTTTGTGAGTCCATTTACCAATTAAAGTTTGGTTGGGTGTCAATACGGACAACCGCCCTATGGTACATGGCCCTCCTGAAAGCCGAGATAGAATTCCTGCCCATAATGGAATTCCTACCAGACAGGTGGACATAGGATTCTCTGTTGATGCAGTGGACAAACATATGTTTTCCTGCAGAAGTGTCTGTGCCAGGGTCACCCAGACATTTTGATGCAGCTGAGGGATGATCCATGCAGCTGCCAGACTATTCAGCAACAATAAGATGACAACTTGTATGGGGTTCATCACAGGGTTGAGTGTGAGGTAGGCTTTCTCTAAAAAGAAAAACAAACATTTTTAAAACATGTTAAAAGTTTCTGTTTCTGCCGAAAGGAGTCCACATCTAGGAACAGTCTTTTTCTTCTATCCGGTGGCATCTTCTTTTGGATGCAACAGCTACTTGCCTCTTATCCCCTTCTGCTGGAGCTGGATTTTTAGGGACAAAAGTTTTCACCTTTTGTGAAGTATCCCAGAAGTATCTGGGGAATCCACTGAGGGCCTGAGGGAGTGACCATGCAGGCATAGCCACGACCCCAGGTCACGAGCTCATAGGGATCTTTGGTTTCCCAAGTTTCTGGATCCCTAATTATGACTAGTGGACACTGAGACAATTTGAACTGATTGCCACTGTTAAAATGGCGTACCACTGGTGGACTCATGTTTTCAAATGAACAGTTCAGAAAATTGATGGTAAACATGGCTTTGCAGAGTTTCTCATGTGGAGACATCCACACAGTCGTACTACTCTGTCTAGCCAGGACCTGTTTGAGCGTCTGATGTGCTCGCTCAACCACAGTTTGACCTGTGGGGGAGTGAGGGATGCCAGTTTTATGTTCCACTCCCCACTGCTGGACAAACTCCAGGAACCCCTTGGACGTGTACGCTGGGCCTTTATCAGTTTTGATTTCTTTTGGAATCCCCAACACTGAAAAAGCTTGCACTAGGTGTTTCTTGGCATGTTCAGTCTTTTCCCCTGTATGGGCAGAGGCATACACTGCACCTGAATGTGTGTCAATGCTTACATGAACATATTTGAGGTGTCCAAAACTAGGAATGTGCGTGATGTCTGTCTGCCATACCTCACAACTGCCAAGGCCCCGGGGGTTAACTCCCATACCCATCGATGGCATCGCCTGGACCTGGCAGTTGGGACAGGTGGCCACAATGGCTCCAGCCTGGCTCCGTGTTAGCTGGAACTGACGAATCAGGCCTGGCACATTCTGATGGTATTGTTGGTGACTCAGCTTTGCCTGTTGGAAGATATCAGGGAGACATGCATTTTCAACAGGTGCAGCAAGGGAATCTGCCTGACGATTCCCCTCTGCAACTTCACCTGGCAAATCCGTGTGTGATCTTACGTGCATCACATAGAACGGATGTTCTCGATGAGAAATTAAATAAATTAGCTTTGAAAGCAATCCGAAGAGATGTTCATTGTCAATTTCTTTGAGCACAGCCTGCTCCGCTCTGGACACTACCCCCGCCACGTAAGCAGAGTCTGTTACCAAATTAATTGGTTCCGAGAACTTCTCAAAGGCTCTTACCACTGCAGCTAGTTCAGCCACTTGGGGGGATCTTCCCACAAACTCCACATCAGCTTCCCAACGCTGAATCTGAGGATTTCTCCAAGTCATCACTGACTTGTGGGAAGCCCCGGATGCGTCCGTGAACACTGTGAGAGCCTTGAGTGGTCTCCGACTCCTCTCGAGGAATGAGGTGGAATTCCTCATTGAGCAACTTGTGAGACAGGGCATGGACTGATATTTGTCTTCTGTAGCTGTCCAGAGATAATTGGAGACTGGCATTGCTCTAGAGCAAATGCTCAAACATCTCTTTGGTCAATCTCTTGGGAGAGTTCCTTCCCTCCTTAGAAAGTTTGACCGGAAGGTGAATACATGTAAAGTCACAACCAGCCAGCTCACACAATCTCACCCTTGCCTTCCGAATCAGTTGAGCTATCAACTCTTGTGGCTCAGTGATGGTCTTGGATCTTTGGTGAGAGAGGAATACCCACTCTATGATCAAGAGTGAATCTCTCTGCCCTTCGATCCATTGAAAAATCAAACCATGCAAATGTGGCAGTTTTCTTAGAACAATGAATTGGAAAGGTATGTTTGGCTCACATCGATGAGCCTGCCTCTCTGATAAGGCCTTCTGTACCTTTTCGATTGCTGTCTTTGCCTCTGGGGTCAGTTCCCTGGGAGAAACCAGCTCTTTCTCCCCCTTTAATAAATTGAAGAGAGGGTCTAAATCTTCATTTGTGAGGCCTAGCCAAGGTCTTACCCAATTCAAAGACCCACACAAGGAGTGGAGATCTGCTAGGGTTTTGGGATTACACTCAGTTTCCAATTTCTGCGGAACAATGGTCCTTGCAGCTATTTGTAGACCCAGGTACTTCTAAGGTGGCATCCTTTGAACTTTATCTTCCTGCAATTGAAATCCAGCAGAGGTTAAAACCTTAACCACTAGGTCAAGCATATGTTGGAGTATAGAGTCATTTGGGGCACACATGAGTAGATCATCCATGTAGTGAAGGATGATGGCATCCTTTTCTTGCCACATACTGGTGACAGTAGTGAGGCTACGTACTGTTGGCATATGAAAGGACTAGATTTCAGACCTTGTGGAAGTACTTTCCAGTGATATCTCTTCATTGGGGCTTCTCGATTAATGGTAGGAACCGAGAATGCAAACCGTGGGGCATCTTCTGGGTGTAGAGGAATTTCCTGAAGTTTGCCTGTCACAGGATGGAACTCCCAATGTGATGGCCACATGCTCTCAGGTCAACAGCATGAGGCCTGTTATCTTTCCCTTAATGGTCATGGGAGCTATCTCAGCCTCCAAGGTGTGTGTGCTGTGTCCTTAATAACAAAATACTCACTGTTCGGTTCTGTGTGGTTAACTTTCATGTCTTGTGAAATGTTTTGCAGGCCCACTGTAATTACTGTCCAATCAGTAGATGTTTCTGGTTTTCTGGGCAGGCCTTGGCGAAGTGTCCTGGCCTTTTGCAGCAGTGGCAGATGATGTGCTGCAGCTGGTCTGATGACATCGGTTGCCTCCTTGCTCCTGGTGCTACAGCTGCCACAGGCTTTGGGTGTGTCAGTCCTGGATTCCTTTCAGGTGCACTGAAAAGTTCTGCTCTCTTGGCTTCTATCATCTGTGCGAGACTAGGCGATGGGTCAAGGGGAAGGCTAAGAATGATTCTACGACAGGTCCCATTACCATTCCTCTGAGCCATCTCTTTAATCAATTCTGCCTGTACCACTGGGTCTTGCACTTGTCTTTCTACTTGACTTCTCAGACGGTCTACAAACTGCAAGAAATTCTCTGAAGGAAACTGTTTAGTGTTAACATAACTGGTCTTTATCTCAGGTGATGGAATCTGATAAAAAGTCTTTTCTGCAGCATTACAGATCTTATCTAAAACTGACTTGGATAACAACCGAATTTGCTCATTCGCACTAGATAAATCACCTTCACCGCACAAATGATCATTTGTGATGTCATTGTCATCGCTGTCCTGAGCATCAGGAGTTTGCTGAATTTCCTGCAATACTGTTTTCAATGCTTTTTTCCATAATCCTTCCTATAGGTTATACTCTGAGGGAGTTAATAGCCATATGAATAAATCTTTAATGTCACTGGGTACTATCTCATTTGAATTGAAGGTAGTTTTCATCATGCCCTTAAATATTTCACTGGATCTCCCAAATTGTTTTTGCATTTTACACTTTTTTTTTAATCTTGGCATGAAAAAGGCAAATACTCTCTACGCACGTGTCTTTTGTCTACATATACTACAGGAGCCACAGATGGAATGCTCTCTTGATCATTATTCTGAGTTGCTAAAAATCTTGCTGCTTCTCCATTGCCCAGGCAGCTGGAGGGTGTTGTCCCACCCCCTCCCTGGGATCCAGCAACAGGCAGCTCTTCCCTCCTCCCCTGGGGCCCAGGTTAGGCTGCTCTTTAGCCCTTGCTGCGGGGGACCACCCCCCCCTTCCGCTGCTGCGGGCTGGCAGCCGCCCTTCATTATCTATCCCCATCCGCGCTGGGAGTAGTGGTTGTAAGGCACCCTCCCCTCTCCCCCTTCGCGCGGCCGCTGGGAGGGAGGGGGAGGCACTGGGGAGAAGGGTGGAGTGGGGGATTGGGTGAGAGATATGGGGTCGGGACGGAAATTGGGGGAAAGAAGGGATAGTAGGAAGAAGAAGGAATACAATGCCGTTCGCCATCAGGGATAACCGCGTGGTGCGAGCCTCCTAGGGTCTCATCCACGTGGCCAGAGCCCCGAGAGGAAGAAAAAAAATTGCATCTTGCTGAGAGAAAACAGGTGGGAGAGGAGGGTATAAGGACGATGGGTGGGTTTGAGGAGTAGAATCCAGTACGGAATCAGGGAATCCCTGCTTCTCGGGAACAGGGAATTGCTGAGAGGTTTTGCATGGCTGTCTGCTGTTTTCTGCTTCTAACAGCTTCTTGCATACTTGTAAGAATATTGGAATAAATGAAGAAATTTTGTTTTCCCCATTTTCAACTTTTAAAGTTATTAATTTTCCCACATCATCCCAAAATGAAACAGAATTTATATCTTGTAGAGTACTGTCTGGAATCTCAGCTGACAGCCAGGAAATAAATTTGATTAAGAGCTTATCAGGAAATTTTAGACCTGTTGAAATGTTTTTAAGTTGTTTAAAAGCACCCCTTTGATTTCTCGATAAACATATGCCCATGTTTCTGATGTTTTAAAAGGCAAACTGTTCGAAAAATCTTAACCCCTGACGTGAAAAACCAAAGACGCCGCCGCGTCCCGCTCGCTCCCGAGGTATCAGGGGCAAGGCGGGCTGGCCGCGGCTCGGGGCGGCCGTCTCTGGCCGCTTCTCCCGACTGCGGGACACGGGCAGGGGGGTGTCCCGGTGCCGGCTTCTGTCCCGGGACCCTCCCGTAGCTAGCCCACCCCAAAAACGCGCGGTTTTCTCCGGTACACGGAACTCCAGCCGTTCCGCTGAGAGAAAAAAATCTCAAACCGCGTTACGCAACACTCTCCGGCGCAGGGTCCTAAAGCCCTCTCACTGTTAAACTATAGGGATCTTCTAGCGAACCCCGCAGCACGTGTTGCAACGTCAGGGTTTTCTGTCTAAAGGTCGACTCACTTTTATAGTAAAAGCGAACTCCCGACCTTGTCCCGGCACCCCGAGCTGTTCGAAAACAGCCGATAGTGGCTAGGTTATGAATTCTAATACACATATATTTAATTCCAAACTGATCTACTATAGCTTGGGTTCCCCAGTGAGTTTTCTCGTGTATTCTATGCAAAATTTCCAGCGCTATTGCTTTTAGCAATACTTCTCATCTATCAGAGAGTTTCCATTTTCTATCCTGGTCTTTACATATTCCCATTTGAGATAACCTCTGCTCTTCTGTTTTAGTAAATCTGTATTCTGCTTTCTCCTCATCCAATGACTCTGTCCCGGGCCCCCCTTTTTCTTTTTATCATTAGAGCGGCTTTCTTGGCCTCCTGATCTGCTGCATTGTTTCCTCTGCTTCTAAAATCTATTCCTCTCTGATGTCCTCTCAAATGTACTACCGCAATTTTCTTAGGTTTTCTCAATGCTATTAATACCCTTTTGATTAATTCCTGATGTATTAAATCCTTTCCCTGGGAGTTCATTAATCCCCTTTTTTCCCATATTTTCCCAAAGGTGTGCACTACCCCAAATGCATATTTAGAGTCTGTATAAATTGTCCCTTCTTTATCTTTTAATCTTTCTAACGCTCTTAATACAGCATACAATTCACAGGCTTGTGCAGACTAAGTTTTATTCAGGGGGCCTGATTCTATAACCTCTAGTTTCGGTCCCCCTATAATTGCATAGCCTGGCACTCTTTTTCCTTCTGTAACCCATGATGATCCATCTACAAATAGCCTTTCCCCTGTTTCTAATTCTTCCTTCTCTAAGTCTGGTCTTATTTTAGTTTGCTCCTCAATAGTTGTCATGCAGTTATGAGCTAATTCTTTTTCATCTGGCTCCTCATATAAAAATTGGGCTGGATTTTACAAGCCCATCACTTCTTGGGTTAATTTAGGGGAGTCTAGAAGGATGCCTTCATATTTTAAAAGTCTGGAGTCTGTAATCCACTTATCTGCTTTTTTGGTTGTAAAATTCCCCTAATATTATGAGGAGATAACACTTTTAATTCGCTGTTAAATGTTATTTTGTGTGCTTCTTCCGTCAGGAGCGCACAGGCTACAACTGCTTGTAAGCAAGTAGGCCATCCTTTACTGATTTTACTTCAAAAGGCTCCCCCTTTGCCCCAACTACCAGGGCAGTTTCTCGGGCAAAGGTGCACCCAAGGGGCAGTTTTTGAATGGTTGATCTTTCAGCCCCTGTGTCTACCAGGAACTCGAATTCTTGGCGCTGGGGACTTATCTTTTATCAAGGGCTCCTGGTGTGTCCTGGTCCCCAGCAAATAGAGCCCCTGACCTGCTGGGCATCCCAAATGCACATTCCTGCGCATCTAATCATGTTTTTCTCTTCAGATGTAAAAAGGATGCCCAATATGGATTGTAATTCATCCCAAGCATAAATATTGGGACCTAGGAATTGGTCCACTCTCTCTGATACTCCTAGTGGATCTTCTAACAAGTTCCCCATTTCCTTTTTGAAGTCTCGTACGTCCCCTGAGCTTAGTGGGACAGAGATAAACCCTATCCCAGCCTGAGGTCCCCCCATGGGCATTTCCCTTAAAGGGTATAAATTCTGTTGTCTCACCCTTTGTCTAGTCATCGGACCTCTAGGTGGGGCCTCAGCTTGTTCTTGTGCATTTTCATTATCCGGGAGTGGAGGGGCTTGTGGTGGTACCTACGGTGGTGGAACTAATGGAACTTCTTCCTCTCGTTTCTCTCTTTTCTTATCTTCACGAGAGTCAGGTTTTTCTTTTAGGCTTAATAAAAACACTCCCGGGGTCTCAACCCATATACTTGCATAGTCGCTTTCCTCCTGACTAAAGGAGTCTTAGTGCTTACCCATAAGTTGAGTTTCTGCCTAACCCAATCATCATCAAATACAGGCCAAAAAAAAAAAAAAAAACCCCAAAACATTCCTAGATATTTCTTTCCCACCCCATACTTCTATACAATAGCGTATCATTTTGGCCTTATTCTTGTCTCTAGTCCCAGGATACTGCTTCCATTCAGCTAGCATGAATCCTAATGGACTGTCTTTAGGTACAGGTGGGAGTTTCATGGGTGGAGGGGGCTTGCTCTTCCCCTGTCCCATCTTCTGGAGTGCCTTCTATCACAGGTGTGCAACCAATCGCTTCCCCTTGTTCGTGGCCCACGCCCTCGCGGGCAATGGGAACCGCACTACTGAGGGTCCACACTCACTTGGGGTGTCTGGCTGCCGGCTCCCCTCTCACACAGCACACTCAGCACACTCCAGGATACCCGACCCCGACCGAACGGCTCCCCACGTGTAATTCCACGCAATACTTACGCGTCCTGCGTCTTCGTCCGGACCTTTGTGCACAAAGTTTATAGGGTCGACCGGTCTCCTTTGCTTATGTCCCGAGTTTTAGGTTCGTCGGTGAGAGCGGGGTAGGTTACAGAAATCCTGGGGCCACCTGAGGTGGGGCGCCTCCCCAGTATTCCTATTCTACCGGAACATTCTCATCCGAGTCACGGCACCAAATTGTTATAAATTGCACAACTCAAGATTTAGTCCCAATTAAAATTTTATTAATTACAGCAAGCGGGGCATAAGCAAATGCAGCGCTGGGCGACAGGGAGAGTCTGCACTCCGCCGACTGCCGCGCGGTTACGGTCTTCCAGTTCCGTTTTATGCAGTTCTTTTCTTCTGTTATCATATCGATGTTATCTTGTTGCTAGGAGACCGTCTTCTATCTTCCGAAAACAGCCACAGTTCCCCTTTTCCTGGAGCTCAAAAAGCCTTGTTAAGCAATAGCATATGTGTCTAAAAAATCATGAGTCATGCTGTGTTTGCAAGCTTAAAGGTTCTCTTAAAAATGACGAGTCATCCTGTGTTTGCAAGTTCAATGAACAAAGCATTAACTCATTACAGGTGGGGACAAAGAGAAGCCAAATCCTGGTGTCCTGGGGCATAGAGGTGCCACCAAGGGCTGTGAGGAGACACCTTGTCCTGAGGCCCTGGGGCCTCCTGGCACAGCCCCAGCAAGGCTGGGCACTGTCAGCCCCTTGTGCTGCCCTCAGCATCCCCCTCACATCCCAGGGGCCTCAAGGATCTGCTGGAAGGAGTCCCTGGGGAGCCTTGGTCAGCAATGGCCCTGGGAGGCTCCTGAATGCTCCCAGGGACTGCAGGTTTTTCAAAGGACTTTGGGTTTTGCTTTTGCCTTGGAGTCTCTGAGAGGTTTGTGCAATGATGGCCTCCAATTATCTGCTGTAATTAGTCCCTTGAGAGGCTTTGTCAGGAACAACACTCAGTGGGGCTCATTAATGCTTTAAGGTACTTCAGTTGTTTTAAGGTACTTGGTGTTTCCCTTTAAAAACTGACTCTGTGAGAGGTTTGTGCAATCATGGCCCCAATTATCTACTTTAATGAGTCCCTTGAGATTCTTAGTCAGTAAAAACACTCAATGGGGCTCATTAATACTTCAGGGTACTCAAGGTTTATTAAAGGACTTTTTTTGACACTGAGTTTGAGAGGTTTATGCTATCATGGTCTCCAGTTATCAGCTTTAATTAATCCCTTGAGATTCTTAGCCAGTAACAAGACACAGTGGGGCTCATTAATGTTTTGAGATACTCAAGGTGTTTAAGGTACTTTGGATTTTCCTTCCCTCACTGAGTCTCTGAAAGGTTTTTGTGCAATCATGGCCTCAACTTCTCTCCTTCACCGACTCCATGAGGAGCCTGTGTTGGGGATGGACCTCAGTGGGACCCAGTGATGCTTTGAGATACTTTGGGTTTTTCTTCTGACTTTCACTCCTGGAAAGGTTTGTGTAATCTCCTCTAGGCCCTGAGGTTCCAGGGCTCAGCAGCAAATGCACCACAGGGCTCATTAGGATCAAGCGAGTCCTGAAAAACCATGGCTGTGCCTTGAGTTCCCTCTGGTCCGGTGCCACTCATTAGGAAGTTTTCCTGCTGCAGTTATGGAGAAATATTTCAAAGAGCTTCTAAGAAATATGCATTCCTATTTTCAAGTGTGTATTTCATTACTGTTCTCATTACACAGGAGGTGATTGAAGCATTCTGTGGTTGATACTGAACCAGGGTCTCCCAAGGAGGTCTGGCCTGCTCAGAGAAGCTGTGCCTTGAGGTGTGACCCAGTGTGGACAACCTTGCTCCACATTGCCAAAGCACATCCTCTCACTCACCTGGGACCTGCTTTCCTTGGAGTCCTGGCTGCACTTAGCCAAAGAAGGATTTTCTTCCTTTATTTTTGAAGCAATCTAAAACTCTTGAGTTTCCCCAGTGAAAACAGAAACCCTCCTCAAGTGTGGGCCAAGCCCAAGGTGCCACCAAGAGCACTGCAGCCCTGCCCTGGGCCAGGAGAGAGGGTGGATCATCATCCCAACCTGCCCTGGGCCATTGCAAGGGGCTGTGGCCATGGACACTGCACTGACCCCACTGCTGGCTTTGGATCCCTCATCCCTTCAAGTTCCCTTGGAAAGCGCCCCAAGGACCCATTTCTGCAGCCAGGTTCCATGGCCAGGGGGGATGTGGGGGGCTGCAGGAGGTCAATGCCCCATCCCTGGAAACATTCCAGTCCAGCTGGGACAGGGCTCTGAACAACCTGATCTGGTGAAAGATGTCCCTGCTCATCCCAGGCCTGGACAAGAGGCCTGAGTGAGGCCTGAACAGCAGGCCCTGAGCCAAAGGTGACCTCTGCATCAACCTTCCAACCAAAGGTTATCTTTGTATCTGCTCATTAGTGAAATATGCATGGTCATTAGCACTGTGACAGATGTATCCACTCATTAGTGAGACATGTATTGACCTTTCTGTGTTTAGAAGCTGGACAAGGCCATGAAATCTGACATCTGGCCTTGTTTGGGGCTGGATGGTCAAAGTCACCTCCCTTGGTTCCTCCTTGGGCCCTGGCCAGGCTTTGGGAGGGACCCAAGAGGAGGATGAAACCAGCTGTTCCTGCACTAGAAGTGCTGTCAGTTTGTTTATTCAGCACTGTCAGAGCTGGGCCCTCTCACAGCCAGGTTGGAGCCTCACCTGTGGCTGGAGGCACCTGCAGGAATTCCCAGTGTCCGGGAGTGGCTCTCCAGTCCTTGGCTGGGACAGCTTCCCCCAGCTGATGTGTGGATGTGGGTGATGGGAAAGTCTGAGGGGAACTGGTGATGGATCTTTCTCAATCCCTGCAGGCAATCTTTGGTAGTGATGGTTGGGTGCATTGCTGAGCTGCTCCTTTTGTGCTCCTTTGCTGCTTTGAGCTGTAGTAAATGACACTGATTCCTTCAGGTGGTGTCTGTAATGCTGACCCTGCCCACTGGTAAAACCACACTGGCATACATCACACCAAAATGTCACTTTTTAAATGTAAATTTGAGGAATCAGTGCCATACAAAATTCCTGCACGGAAAGCCCTTCCCTAGAGCTCTCTGGCTCTGGAGTGGGCTGAGGTCTGAGCACCATGCGAGCAGTGGGGCAGTCGGTTAAAAGAAGCTGAAGCAGTGGATGTATGTATATGGATCCAAAAATTGCATATGGAAAAAGAAAAAGAACTTGTGGGTTTGGGAAGAGGGTGAGTTTTGTTAACAACACATTGGAAACAGCGCCAAGAGAAGGAACAATTTTTGTTGGAATGCTCCCACATGGAGAGACAGAAGAAGGTTTTATTGTTGACTTCAGGTTCATTTGTGCAAGTGATATTACAATAATAATAAAAAATTAATACTAATAGTTATATATAACACAATAATATATATTTATATGCATAATTAAAATTTGATAATGTGAAATAAGGCTGACAATGCTAATATTCAGCTTTGGCTGCTCAGGGATGTAACACTAAATACCCTACAGAAAAGGCCTGGCCCAGACTGAAATGTCAGTGGTCAACTTCGTGAGATTGTATACAACGAATATAGGAGGAAGGGATGAAATTGGTTATTTTTATAGGGTTTGCTGATACTGTGATGCAGAATGCTTTTTCTATTACTGTGAGAAATAAAGTGATGAAGACTTCTGGGTTTTTTATATCCCAGACATAATAAATCAAAATGATTCCTGCTAACTGTAACTATATCAATATTTTAGAAAGATTTATTTTAGAAAGTATTTGTTATCAAGTAGTGAAGGAAAAATATATGTGATTATTGTTACAAAGCAGATGGGCCCCTTGGCAGATGCTACATGAGAAAAATAAGATACAGGATGCAGTTTGAGATAAAGAAGAGTTTCAAAGCTGGATTGGCCAAAGCTGGGACTACTCCAAGGTAGGGAGATGGGCCCTTTGCAGATGTTATGGGATACAGGATGTCTTAAGATAGAACTGGCCTTGAGATGGACAAAGTTGGGACTATTCCAAGGCAGGAGTATGGGTGGAGGTTTGATCCATGAAATAACTACTTTTTGGAACATAATGCTTAGTTATGTATAACACAAAACTTAGAGCGCACACACAACAACCAGTAAGGTTATTCACAGGATGCGAGGAAGATGATGAGCCTTCATCTGAAGAAGACCACCAAAAAGCCAAGAGGACCCCCTAACAACAAGCGCAGCATGCACTATTTAGTATAGTGACGTAGATTTTAAGAATTGGAAATAGGAAGAGATTTACAAGAAATATTAATGAATATATATTAGCATACAGTATATGAGTTCAAGTTGGATTACTTTGTTTTGTACGTGAGGTAGGGTGAGAAACACTCCCTCCATACCGCAGTTGGTTTTGCTTATGCTTTATCTGAATATTACTTATCTTTAATTAATCACTGACAATTTCTTTGCATATGCTTGATTATAAAATGCTACTTAAATAAAATTACATTGCTGTTAAATTCAGCTTTGTTGCTTATTAAATTAGACATATAGAGCTTCATTTAAAACTCTTCCTTCCTTTTTCCTACCACTATTCCTTCTCTCACTCTCATTTCTTTCTTTCTTGGGAGCAGGTGCCCTTACCCTCCCAAAATCACTGACACTCCACCTCAGCCCTGCACAGCACAGCACCTTAAACTCAGCCTTCCCAATTTCACAGCAACCTCCCACAAGACACTTCCAGGCCCCAAAATTCCTAAAAGCACCACCAGCCTTTAAAAACTGCTTCTTGCTTTCCCTCCCTCTACTCCCCTACTCCAAGAGCCCAAACCATCCCATCCGCCCATTGCAATCCCCACTCCTCCCAACTTTCCTACTACCCCCACACTGCAATCCCCACATTACACTGCCCCATGCCATGCCATGCCATGCCATGCCATGCCATGCCATGCCATGCCATCCCATCCCATCCCATCCCATCCCATCCCATCCATCTTCTGGGATCAGCAAGTCCCCTCAACCAGGGCCTTGCACACTTCCAGCATTGCCAGGGCAGCCCAGCTTTTCAGCCCACTCTGTGCCAGGGCCCACACGCCCTCCAGGGAACAAGTCCATCCCCACATCCCAGCTCACCCTGGCCCCAAGCAGCGTCCAGCCATGGCCTGTGTCCTGGCACTGCAGGCCCTTGGCAAGAGTCTCTCCCAGCCAGCAATTCCTGCTCTTCCCTGCTCTGGGGCAGCAGCTGCAAGTTGATTTGCTCCCTGGGCCACTGGCCCAGCCCCAAGCCAGGGCTGGGACCTTTCCCCAGAGCTCTGCCGGCACTGGCTCGCTTCGGCCGCAGCCCAGCAGACGGAGCTCAGAGCTCCCCGGGGGCTGCGCCTCCTGCCCAGGGACAGCAGCAGGGCAGCT
>NW_026690210.1:29430-48919 GCF_015227805.2 Hirundo rustica
ACACTTTATTCACACCAGGGGCTCACACTCTCTTCTGACCCCTTTGAGGTGAGTCCTAATGACCTCACCTCCTATGTAACCCCGCGCCTTGCCTCACCCCTGAGACTCTGGACACGCTTTGCGGCGCTCGACAGGGTCCCTAGTACTGGCATCCCCTTCCGGGCCTCAGGGCCTTCCCGCGCCTTAGCCCCCGCCGGGCCGGACACCTTCAGTCCGAACCCCGGACTAGACTGCCCTGTCACTAGTACCGTTCCCCTCTTCACTTTTTTAAACGGAGGTAAGAGGTCAAGACTCCGCACGGGTTACCTGGGGGGGGTATCCCTTCCTTGTTTCCAAGGATCAACCCGAGCAGGGCCCGACTCCTTTGCCTTCCACCAGGACTGGCTTGACTCCTTCTCCCCAGCGAAGCAGCCTCGGCAAGAGGGATGAGTGTGTGTGTGCAGGATGCCCGCCTTGCCTCCGAGCTGACTCCCCACCCCGGTGTCCTCGGGCTATGGGTTTGCGGCCTCCTCCCTGAGACCACGGCAGCACACCCTCTCCGGTGCGTCTGGCTCAGTCCTGGGAAGCAGGGACTCTCATGAGCTCTCGGCACCCGCAGTGTCTGGGGACACCCCGTCAACCCTGGTACGGTTTTCCTGCCCCTCCAGGGATTCTAAACTCTCCTATGCTACTCTAGCCATTATGGGGGGGACTTGCCCCTCATGCATGCCACTCACACTCTGTTTTCCCCTGCACGCCCAGGGGAGGGGCCCTTTCTGCCCCTAAGGAGACACCTCACTCACTAGTTTCTTTCGCTTCCCCTTTTCCCCGCCATGCCCCCTCACGGGGGTCTCAGAACCGCAGTACCGAGGGGTCCACACTCGCATCAGAGGTCTGAGATGCCGGCCCCCGCCTCACTCACACTCCCACTCGCACGTCTCCTTTACCCACCGCCGGAATGCTCACCCTCCAGCGCTCCTCCTCGTTGCCGGTCCCAGGCTGCTCCCACTTGGCGCTGTCCCGGAGGTCCGAAGGGCAAGCGGCCGTCCCGTCTTCGGTCCTTCTTCAGGCGTGGCCAGATCCTGTGGACGAGCCCCCTAAAATTGTTATGAAAAAAAAAAGAGAGCTAGAGAGCCTTGCTCCTTTTTATGCTTTTATTATCTAGCTTGGCTCTGGGGGAGCTTGCTTGCTCCATTGGCAACTCAGAGGAAGAGGTACAAACAGCTTTGCTCCACAGCAAAGCTGGGGACTCCCACACCCCTGGCGGGCTTTTTCCCCTTTCTGGGGAGTCATC
Organism: Hirundo rustica; assembly: GCF_015227805.2. NCBI lineage: Eukaryota > Metazoa > Chordata > Aves > Passeriformes > Hirundinidae > Hirundo > Hirundo rustica. The sequence continues at coordinate 30,704 of NW_026690210.1, forward strand.
TTTGCTTCATTGATCAGGAGCATCCAGCGATGGAGAACTCCCCCTCAGGTCACAGCGACTAAATAAAGCTGCTTCGGCAGATATTTTTTACTTTTTGCACTAGTTTAAAGTGCAATTTCAGTCCTGGATTTTACTTCGGTTCTCTGCTTTAAGAGTCTTTCGTTCTTGAGAAGTTCCCAGAATTCCAGTGTTCTTTTTATTTGCATATTCAAACACTATCCAACGAATGGGAGCAGAGATACAGGTAACAAGGTGAATTCTTAATTAACAAACAAGAAAATAAGATGAATGATCAATATTAAAACAGGAATAAGGCAAATTCTTTAAACAGAACTAGCATTAACAATCTTAATGGAATTACTTAACAATTAAGTAACTAAAACATAGATCATTTGAATAGAATTTGTTTATAACAACTGGGCATGAACAGAGCTCCTGCACTTGCATTTCCAGCTGCTGTGCAACCGAAGCTGAGGGATGTGGAGCTGCCTGAATGCAACAACTGGAATATCAGCCTCTCTTGAGGGGGAAATCTCCCCCTCCTGTGCCAGCCCGTGGCAATGCTGCCATTCTCTGCTGCTGCTGGGGCACTCGGGGCTCTGGCTGAGCAGGAAAGGTGACCCTGAGCCAGGAGCTTTCCTTGGCTGCAGCAAAGCCTTGGCACACAAAGACCTTCCTGGTGCTGTGCTTCGGGGCCAGGAGGGATTGTGCCACCAGAGCTGAGCCTAAATTTCTTCTCCCAGGCAGCTTTAGGGCATGGAACATGGAAAAGGCAGAGCTGACGCTCAGCTATCCACAATCCTCCAGAAGGATTCTGTGTGTGAAGCAGCCTGGAGAACAGGATTTGCGTGTCAGTGGAGGGGAATGCAGAGCCCTTTTCTCCCCTGTGGGCTGAGGGTCTGCATTTCCAATGGCCCTACAGCTGCCAAAGGGGCCCTTTTATGCTCAGCTGAGAACAGTTCTGCTGAAAGCCTGTCCTAAACCTGCTTTTCCTGCAAATGTGCCCAATGAATCCTAGTTTTATCAGTCCCAGCTCTTGTGTGGATGCAGGTGTGAGAACTGAAGGATAGAACAGCTCTGCTGGGGGGAAGTTCTCTTTTTTTGGTTTGTTTTACTTTCTGTTTTTATTTGTTTTGGTTTTTTTATTATTAGTTTTGGGTTTTTGTTTGGGTTTTTTTGGTTGTTTTTGGGGGAGATTTTTTTGTGTGTGATTTTTCTATTGGGGGATTGGGATTTCTTAATTTTGGTATTTTTTTTTTTTTTTTAATTTCTTCATTTGGGGGGGGGGGGTGTTGTTCTTACTTTTTAAATTAACTCCCCCTGGCAGCTCTGGGCAGAGCTCTGTAACTCTATGTGACACTTGCCTTTGGCACTGTGGAGGTGGCCAGGGGGACCTTCCCCGAGCTGTGTGCACAGCAATGCACATCAGCCCAGGCCGGGGGTGCTCAGTGCCCGGTCAGTTTTGCTGTCTGGGTGTGGCTCTGGACGCTTCCCTTGGAGCGTCTCCAGGCAGGGAACGTTGGAGCTGTCACCACCGTGGTGTCACAGAGAGGGGAACGCTGGGGCTGTCCCGCTCCTGCCCTGGCCCCAAGAGCTCTGCCAGCACCTGGAGGAGACACAAAGGCTGAGCCCAAGGGTGAGAACTGCAGAAGGGGCTGAGCTGGGAGGGAGGCAGCGGGATCATGGAGTCCAGGCCCCGGCCCTGCACAGACAGCCCAAGAGTGGCAGCCTGGGCATTCCCAGGAGCTGTGTCCAAAGGCTCCTGGAGCTGCGGCAGCCTCGCAGCTGTGACCATTCCCTGGGGAGCCTGGTGAGTGGTCAAGCCCCCTGTAGGGGAAGAAGCTTTTGCTGTTCTCCAGCCCGCAGCTGGCCTGGCCCAGCCCCAGCCGTTCCCTGGGGTGCATTCCCTGCTGGCCCCGGGGCAGAAGTCTCAGCTGCCCCTGCTGCTGTCCCTGGGCAGGAGGCGCAGCCCCCGGGGAGCTCTGAGCTCCGTCTGCTGGGCTGCGGCCGAAGCGAGCCAGTGCCGGCAGAGCTCTGGGGAAAGGTCCCGGCCCTGGCTTGGGGCTGGGCTGATGGCCCAGGGAGCAAATCAACTTGCAGCTGCTGCCCCAGAGCAGGGAAGAGCAGGAATTGCTGGCTGGGAGAGACTCTTGCCAAGGGCCTGCAGCACCAGGACACAGGCCATGGCTGGACACTGCTTGGGGCCAGGGTGAGCTGGGATGTGGGGATGGACTAGTTCCCTGGGAGGGCGGTGGGGCCGTGGCACAGAGTGGGTGGAAAAGCTGCGGCTGCCCTGGAATGGCTGGAAGTGTCCAGGGCCTGGTTGGAGGGGACTTGTTGGCCTGAAGACATGGCATAGTCTGGTCTGGTGTGGCCAGTATAATGCGGGGATTACAGTGTGAGGGGTTTTGTGAAAGTAGGGAGGGGTAGGGATTGCAGGGGGGGGATATGGAGTGTTTTGGGGTGTTGGAGCAGAGAGCGGGCAAGCAAGGGGCAGTTTGGGATGTGCTGGTGTTTGTAGCAATTGTGTAGCAGAGCTGAGGTGGAGAGGCAGTGAGTTTGGGAGGGTGCAGGCAGGCAGGCAGGCAGAAAGAAAGGGAAAGAAAGAAAAGGAAAGAAAAAGAAAGAAAAACAAGAGAAAGAAAGGAAAGAGAGGAAGAGAGAAAGAAAGAAAGAAAGAAAGAAAGAAAGAGAGAAAGAGAGAAAGAAAGAAAAGGAAAGAAAGAAAGAAAGAAAGAAAGAAATCGGTTTTTTTCAGCATCTGGAGCCTGAAATCTGGTGTTTCCTGGCACAGCCGGAGCCCACATCCAGAAATACCCTGGTACTGGCACAGCCCAAGTGCAGCAATTTGCTGGCACAAAAAGCCAAACTGTGGCAATTTCCTGGTGCTGGCCTTGGAACTGCCCAGATCTGGTCCATTGGCAGTGCCAGGACTCCAGATGCAGCCGTTTGCCATCAGCCAGATCCAGCAATTTCCTGCTGCTGGGGCACACGAGGGGTCTGGATGGGCAGGAAAGCTGAGCCTGAGCCAGGAGCTTTCCTTGGCTGCAGCAGAGGCTGGGTGTGCAAAGGCCTTCCCAGTGCTGTGCCCATGGCCAGGAGGGATTGTGCCACAGGAGCTGAGCCTAAATTTCCTCTTGCAGGCAGCTTTAGGGCACAGAACATGGAGAAGGCAGAGCTGACTCTCAGCTTTCTGCAGTCCTCCAGAGGAATGCTGTGTGGAAAGCAGCCTGGGAGCAGACTTGATGTGCCAGGGGTGGGCAATTGAGAGCCCTTTTCTCCCCTGTGGCCTGAGGCTCTGGACCTTGCTCTTTGCACGGGCCCTAGAGCTGCCTGCCAAGGGGCCTTTTTCACTGGCATGAGAGGAGTCCTGCTCCAGGGCTGTCCTCAAGCTGCTTTTGCATCAGATGTGCCTGAGGAATGGTCATTGCTTGCAGTCTCAAGTGCTGTGTGTGAATGCAGCTGAAAGCACTGAAGGAAGCAGCAGCTCTGCTGGGGGCAGAGTTGTCTTTTTCTTGGTGGGTGTTTGGTTTGGTATTTTTTGGTTTGGTTTGGTCTTGTTTAGATTTTTTTTAACTTTCCCTGTCGGCTCTGGGCAGAGCTCTGTAATTCTATGTGACACTTGCCTGTGGCACTGTGGAGGTGGCCAGGGGGACCTTCCCCGAGCTGTGTGCACAGCAATGCACATCAGCCCAGGCCGGGGGTGCTCAGTGCCCGGTCAGTTTTGCTGTCTGGGTGTGGCTCTGGACGCTTCCCTTGGAGCGTCTCCAGGCAGGGAACGTTGGAGCTGTCACCACCGTGGTGTCACAGAGAGGGGAACGCTGGGGCTGTCCCGCTCCTGCCCCGGCCCCAAGAGCTCTGCCAGCACCTGGAGGAGACACAAAGGCTGAGCCCAAGGGTGAGAACTGCAGAAGGGGCTGAGCTGGGAGGGAGGCAGCGGGATCATGGAGTCCAGGCCCTGGCCCTGCACAGACAGCCCAACAGTGGCAGCCTGGGCATTCCCAGGGAGTGGTGTCCAAAGGCTCCTGGAGCTGCGGCAGCCTCACAGCTGTGACCATTCCCTGGGGAGCCTGGTGAGTGGTCAAGCCCCCTGTAGGGGAAGAAGCTTTTGCTGGTCTCCAGCCCGCAGCTGGCCTGGCCCAGCCCCAGCCGTTCCCTGGGGTGCATTCCCTGCTGGCCCCGGGGCAGAAGTCTCAGCTGCCCCTGCTGCTGTCCCTGGGCAGGAGGCGCAGCCCCCGGGGAGCTCTGAGCTCCGTCTGCTGGGCTGCGGCCGAAGCGAGCCAGTGCCGGCAGAGCTCTGGGGAAAGGTCCCGGCCCTGGCTTGGGGCTGGGCCAGTGGCCCAGGGAGCAAATCAACTTGCAGCTGCTGCCCCAGAGCAGGGAAGAGCAGGAATTGCTGGCTGGGAGAGACTCTTGCCAAGGGCCTGCAGCACCAGGACACAGGCCATGGCTGGACGCTGCCTGGGGCCAGGGTGAGCTGGGATGTGGGGATGGACTTGTTCCCTGGGAGGGCGGTGGGGCCCTGGCACAGAGTGGGTGGAAAAGCTGCGGCTGCCCTGGAATGGCTGGAAGTGTCCAAGGCCTGGTTGGAGGGGACTTGTTGGCCTGAAGACATGGCATAGTCTGGTCTGGTGTGGCCAGTATAATGCGGGGATTACAGTGTGAGGGGTTTTGTGAAAGTAGGGAGGGGTAGGGATTGCAGTGGGGGATATGGAGTGTTTTGGGGTGTTGGAGCAGAGGGCGGGCAAGCAAGGGGCAGTTTTGGGATGTGCTGGTGTTTGTAGCAATTGTGTAGCAGAGCTGAGGTGGAGAGGCAGTGAGTTTGGGAGGGTGCAGGCAGGCAGGCAGGCAGAAAGAAAGGGAAAGAAAGAAAAGGAAAGAAAAAGAAAGAAAACAAGAGAAAGAAAGGAAAGAGAGGAAGAGAGAAAGAAAGAAAGAGAGAGAAAGAAAGAGAGAAAGAGAGAAAGAAAGAAAAGGAAAGAAAGAGAAAGAGAAAGAAAGAAATCAGTTTTTTTCAGCATCTGGAGCCTGAAATCTGTGTTTCCTGGCACAGCCGGAGCCCACATCCAGAAATGCCCCGGTGCTGGCACAGCCCAAGTGCAGCAATTTGCTGGCACAAAAAGCCAAATTGTGGCAATTTCCCAGTGCTGGCACTGGCACCACCCAGATCTGGTCCATTGGCAGTGCCAGGACTCCAGATGCAGCCGTTTGCCATCAGCCAGATCCAGCAATTTCCTGCTGCTAGGGCACACGAGGGGTCTGGATGGGCAGGAAAGCTGAGCCTGAGGCAGGAGCTTTCCTTGGCTGCAGCAGAGGCTGGGTGTGCAAAGGCCTTCCCAGTGCTGTGCCCATGGCCAGGAGGGATTGTGCCACAGGAGCTGAGCCTAAATTCCTTCTCACAGGCAGCTTTAGGGCACAGAACATGGAGAAGGCAGAGCTGACTCTCAGCTTTCTGCAGTCCTCCAGAGGAATGCTGTGTGGAAAGCAGCCTGGGAGCAGACTTGATGTGCCAGAGGTTGGCAATTGAGAGCCCTTTTCTCCCCTGTGGCCTGAGGCTCTGGACCTTGCTCTTTGCAAGCGCCCTAGAGCTGCCTGCCAAGGGGCCTTTTTCACTGGCATGAGAGGAGTCCTGCTCCAGGGCTGTCCTCAAGCTGCTTTTGCAGCAGATGTGCCTGAGGAATGGTCATTGCTTGCAGTCTCAAGTGCTGTGTGTGAATGCAGCTGAAAGCACTGAAGGAAGCAGCAGCTCTGCTGGGGGCAGAGTTGTCTTTTTCTTGGTGGGTGTTTGGTTTGGTATTTTTTGGTTTGGTTTGGTCTTGTTTAGATTTTTTTTAACTTTCCCTGTCGGCTCTGGGCAGAGCTCTGTAACTCTATGTGACACTTGCCTGTGGCACTGTGGAGGTGGCCAGGGGGACCTTCCCCGAGCTGTGTGCACAGCAATGCACATCAGCCCAGGCCGGGGGTGCTCAGTGCCCGGTCAGTTTTGCTGTCTGGGTGTGGCTCTGGACGCTTCCCTTGGAGCGTCTCCAGGCAGGGAACGTTGGAGCTGTCACCACCGTGGTGTCACAGAGAGGGGAACGCTGGGGCTGTCCCGCTCCTGCCCCTGCCCCAAGAGCTCTGCCAGCACCTGGAGGAGACACAAAGGCTGAGCCCAAGGGTGAGAACTGCAGAAGGGGCTGAGCTGGGAGGGAGGCAGCGGGATCATGGAGTCCAGGCCCTGGCCCTGCACAGACAGCCCAACAGTGGCAGCCTGGGCATTCCCGGGAGCGGTGTCCAAAGGCTCCTGGAGCTGCAGCAGCCTCGCAGCTGTGACCATTCCCTGGGGAGCCTGGTGAGTGGTCAAGCCCCCTGTAGGGGAAGAAGCTTTTGCTGGTCTCCAGCCCGCAGCTGGCCTGGCCCAGCCCCAGCCGTTCCCTGGGGTGCATTCCCTGCTGGCCCCGGGGCAGAAGTCTCAGCTGCCCCTGCTGCTGTCCCTGGGCAGGAGGCGCAGCCCCCGGGGAGCTCTGAGCTCCGTCTGCTGGGCTGCGGCCGAAGCGAGCCAGTGCCGGCAGAGCTCTGGGGAAAGGTCCCGGCCCTGGCTTGGGGCTGGGCCAGTGGCCCAGGGAGCAAATCAACTTGCAGCTGCTGCCCCAGAGCAGGGAAGAGCAGGAATTGCTGGCTGGGAGAGACTCTTGCCAAGGGCCTGCAGCGCCAGGACACAGGCCATGGCTGGACACTGCTTGGGGCCAGGGTGAGCTGGGATGTGGGGATGGACTTGTTCCCTGGGAGGGCGGTGGGGCCCTGGCACAGAGTGGGCGGAAAAGCTGCGGCTGTCCTGGAATGGCTGGAAGTGTGCAATGCCTTGTTGGAGGGGACTTCCTGCCCAGAATGGATGGGATGGGATGGCATGGCATGGCATGGCATGGGATGGGGCAGTGTAATGTGGGGATTGCAGTGTGGGGGAAGTAGGAAAGTTGGGAGGAGTGGGGATTGCAATGGGCGGATGGGATGGTTTGGGCTCTTGGAGTAGGGGAGTAGAGGGAGGAAAAGAAAGAAGCAGTTTTTAAAGACTGCTGGTGCTTTTAGGAATTTTGGGGCCTGGAAGTGTCTTGTGGGAGGTTGCTGTGAAATTGGGAAGGCTGAGTTCAAGGTGCTGTGCTGTGCAGGGCTGAGGTGGAGTGGCAGTGATTTTGGGAGGGTAAGGGCACCTGCTCCCAAGAAAGAAAGAAAGAAAGAAATGAGAGTGAGAGAAGGAATAGTGGAAGGAAAAAGGAAGGAAGAGTTTTAAATGAAGCTCTATATGTCTAATTTAATAAGCAACAAAGCTGAATTTAACAGCAATGTAATTTTATTTAAGTAGCCTTTTATAATCAAGCATATGCAAAAAAATTGTCAGTGATTAATTAAAGATAAGTAATGTTCAGATAAAGCATAAGCAAAACCAACTGGGGTATGGAGGGAGGGTTTCTCACCCTACCTCACGTACAAAACACAGTAATCCAACTTGAACTCATATACTGTATGCTAATATATATTCATTAATATTTCTTGTAAATCTCTTCCTATTTCCAATTCTTAAAATTTACGTCACTATACTAAATAGTGCATGCTGCGCTTGTTGTTAGGGGGTCCTCTTGGCTTTTTGGTGGTCTTCTTCAGATGAAGGCTCATCATCTTCCTCGCATCCTGTGAATAACCTTACTGGTTGTGTGTGCGCTCTAAGTTTTGTGTTATACATAACTAAGCATTATGTTCCAAAATGTAGTTATTTCACGGATCAAACCTCCACCCATACTCTCTACCTTGGAACAGTCCCAACTTGAGAGGCCCATCTCAAGGCCACTTCTATCTTAAGACATCCTGTATCCCATAACATTTGCAAAGGGCCCATCTCCCTACCTTGGAGTAGTCCCAGCTTTGGCCAATCCAGCTTTGAAACTCTTCTTTATCTCAAACTGCATCCTGTATCTTATTTTCTCCCATGTAGCATTTGTCAAGGGGCCCATCTGCTTTGTAACAATAATCACATATATTTTTCCTTCACTACTTGATAACAAATACTTTCTAAAATAAATCTTTCTAAAATATTGATATAGTTACAGTTAGCAGGAATCATTTTGATTTATTATGTCTGGGATATAAAAAACCCAGAAGTCTTCATCACTTTATTTCTCACAGTAATAGAAAAAGCATTCTGCATCACAGTATCAGCAAACCCTATAAAAATAACCAATTTCATCCCTTCCTCCTATATTCATTGTATACAATCTCATGAAGTTGACCACTGACATTTCAGTCTGGGCCAGGCCTTTTCTGTAGGGTATTTAGTGTTACATCCCTGAGCAGCCAAAGCTGAATATTAGCATTGTCAGCCTTATTTCACATTATCAAATTTTAATTATGCATATAAATATATATTATTGTGTTATATATAACTATTAGTATTAATTTTTTATTATTATTGTAATATCACTTGCACAAATGAACCTGAAGTCAACAATAAAACCTTCTTCTGTCTCTCCATGTGGGAGCATTCCAACAAAAATTGTTCCTTCTCTTGGCGCTGTTTCCAACGTGTTGTTAACAAAACTCACCCTCTTCCCAAACCCACAAGTTCTTTTTCTTTTTCCATATGCAATTTTTGGATCCATATGTGAGAAATAAGCAGGGCAGGAGACGATGTTAACTCCTCTAGTGCCTTTATTAATTCAGCTCTTAATGAGGGACGGCTCGGGGATGGGATGCCCTCGCCACCGCTGCTCGGACCAGACACCGTCGAGGAGGAGATCGTGTTGACTTTGCTGACGCGCAGCCGCAGAGTCGGGAGCCTCGCCTCGCGGAAGTCCCTAGGTCTCCAAATCAGGGCTCTCAAGTCCCAGGGGGTGTCTCCCAGTGGGAGTCTCCGAAGTCGTGGCGACTTCCTCGGGAGTGATTGAAAGGTGTCAGCAGGTACCTTAATTCTTCCCCCACCCAGTACTGCATTCTGTTCTTCTGAGTCTTGGTTGGGCTCGTCGTCCTTGGGGGTTTTTGGTGTTCAGTCCACTTCCGGCCGGCCTCATCTGCATAGGGGCGGTGCCGGGCTCAGAGCAGGCGAGGGGCGGGCGAGGTCTCTGAGTTGACGGGCAGGCTGGGAGACGCTGGTAGAAGGGGGCGGTGTCGATGAGGTGTCTAGTTGCAGGGCAGCGGTGACTTAGGCCTATACGGGAAGCAACTGGGGCAACACAGAACTGGGGTATAGAAAACTGGGGTACAGATAAACTGGATAACTCATACAAATAACAACTGACCTTAATTTATATAACGGAGGATGTGAACAATTAGATTCTGGTAATTAACAATGTAAACGATTAGATTCTGATAATTAACAACTTAGATATTTAATAACTTGTAAGATTAACACGTCGGAGTTCTTTTATTCCTCTCAATTCCCCCCTCTTTTTCTTTGATCGAGTTTTAACTTGCATCAATCTTCGATTCGTGACTATACACGTCTTTAAGTTCTTGATATTGGTTATAAATTTGCTCTGCCATGCTAAGTTCCTTTACGTTGGATGCCAGTGTTAACATGCGTGTGGGCTTGCTAGGGTTATTGGTGTTAATTTCAGAGATCTGGAGGCTTGCCTGTACTGCGGAGGTGATAATCTTAATTAGGCAAGGTAGTATGCAGGGAATAAGGAGGAGACTTGTAATTGCACATAATGCTATGAATCCCACTTTCTTCCACCATGCCCCTTTTATGGACCAAAAATTGTCCCACCAGTCTAGACTCATTAGAGGGGTCCACTCCTGATTCCCTACATAGGCTACTTTCCTAATCTCTTTGGAGATGTTTCTGATTACCTCGCTCTTATCATCTATCTCAAGGCAGCACTCTGAGGAGTTAAATTTTCCACATATACCTCCTTCATCAGCTAGCAAGTAGTCTACAGCTAATCTTATCTGATAGACCACTGCCCTTGTCTGTGCTAGCTGGTGACTAATATGGTCTAGGGCTAGGGCGGTGTTATTTGATATTACTTCGAGGACTGCCTGTAGCCTGATGATTCGGTTTAACATATAAATCGGGGTCCGATACCCCCATGACCCGTCCTGGGCCCAAGTTGCGGGTCCGTATGTCTTTATAATTTTCTCTGTGGTCCAAATCTTGCCTTTCCAGGTTTGGGAACTGTCTAGGTCGGCTACTGTCCGCTTTGTTCTGGTGTTTTCCTTTAGGTTGTCATATAATGGTACTCCTAGAGTGCTTCCTGATTCGCGAGGCAGCAAGAAAAAGGCTGGCTTGATGATTCCCACAGTGCAGCTACCTGCCTAATCTCCTGGGAGATGCGTATAGGCCTTATCCCCACATATCCAAAACAGGTGATCTGGGGCTCTCCAGGAGATGTTTCGAGGGTCGAGGGGATATTTCCAGTAGGTAGATATTTCCCTAAGTCCCCAGAATGGATTAATTCCTTTGCTAGTGCATTGGTATAATTGGTATCCCTCGTGGTGGATACACCCCGTCTTCCTTTTTCTATTCGTCCAGTATGTTTCAGGCTCTTTGGGGACCCATTTCCGAGTTTGTTCTTGTACTACTAAAGATCTTTTACAGGCCATTTTTCCCACAAAAGTTTTATACCTCTTCCCTGTCCTCCTAATGCATTCCTCTCCAATGGTTTTAGCTTTTAAATCCCATTGTTCTCGTGGTCGGTTCTTACTTTTGGGAAGTTGCTGATTCGTTTGTCTCCATCTCAAGATGTCTAAAGGAGAGAGACTAATTCCCTCCCAGGGCTATACCTCAGACATCTGAGTGCTCCCACAAATCCAACAGTTCGTGATATTAAGCTCGTGGCTGATCTTTTCTACTAGGTCAATAAACAGATTTTTATTAGAGGGTTCACTTATCTCAGCCTTTTTGATGGTTAATGGCTTTTCTTTCACTAAGTCTAGTACTCCTTCTATGTTGTTTATTTCTTCCATACAGAACCATTCTCTCGTAGGGCATTCCCCAATTAGACGTTGCCTGAAAGTGGCTGTATCCCTAGCGATCCAATATTGCTTACCCTCCTCCTGACAGGTGGTAAGTTGGTTAACGTCAAAGCAAGCGGGGTTCACATTAGTATGGACCCTTATTAAGGACTGCAGGTTTTCTTCATCATAGATGGGGGAGTAGCATTTAAAGCAGGCCCCTTCAGTGTGTTCACCTATTGTCAGGACTACCACTAGTCCCATCAATCCCCTCCAGAGTCCAGTATGAACCTTGGTCATCTCCGGTCTCACCTGGCCTTGCCTCTGGGGTTTCGGGGCTCCCCCGATTTTGTCCTTAGGGTTCACCATTTTCCGTTCCCCCTCACTTGATTATTAATTTTTGGTTGTCTAGTCTTTTTAAGGATTGCTCTAGGAGAAAAATTTATGGTAGTACTTTAACTTCTTTTAACTGCTTATTCAACAACTGAACTTGTATCTCGACGAGGTTAACAATCCTTGACACTAACACAATAACTTACAACTTTTAACAATTCTTAACAATAACACAGTAAACAATAACTCCCATCAATTCTTAACGTTTAAACTAACTCTCAATAACGGTACTTAAATGTCTCTGATGATTACTGAATAGCTCCGGTGCTTTCACTGGGGTCTTGGTTTTCTCTTGAAGGTTAATTTTAACTGATCCGGTTGTGATGTTACCGTCTACTCAGAGGGGTCGAGGGGATGGTCTGGATTTGAGGGCACACTTGGGGGTGGCACGGGTCCTTTGACACGAGTTATGTGCGTCCAGCCTCGCTCTTTCGTCCGGACTGCAGCATGGGTGGTAAGGAGCACCTGAAAGGGACCTTCAAATTTTGGGGTTAATGGGGCAGCATTCCATGATTTAATCAACACCCAGTCCCCAGGGTTAATTTGGTGTATGTTAGATTCAAGAGGGAGAGTTTGGGGAATATACCCCTTTTTTCTAAGGTCTTCTAATGTTCTGCTGATGGTTTGTAGATATTTTTGGACTGCTGTTTCCCCTTCTATATGCTCTCCGGTACTGTAGGTGGTTAGGAGGAAGGGGAGCCCGAACATCATCTCGTAGGGAGAAGCTCCTATATCGGATCTGGGTCTGGTTCTAATTCTTAGGAGAGCTAGAGGTAGACATCTAAGCCAATTTAATTGGGTTTCTTCAATTAATTTAGTTAGTACATTTTTCAGAGTCTGATTCATCCTCTCCACTCTCCCTGAGCTCTGGGGATGCCAGGGGGTATGCAACTTCCACCTTATTCCTAGTCCTTCCATGGCCCTTTGCAGGACCTTAGCTGTAAACTGAGGTCCCCTATCGGAATCGATGTTGTTTACCAACCCATAACGAGGGATTATATTCTCAAGGATTATTTTCACTACTACCTCAGCTGTTTCTTTTCTGGTCGGAAATGCCTCTACCCAATGGGTGAGATGATCCACAAATACCAAAAGGTGTTTATAATTTTGAACTGGAGGCATCTCGGTGAAGTCCACCTGAATGCTCTGAAATGGTCTCAGAGCTATTTCTCTTCCCCCAGATGGGGCTTTTCTCATTATTCGCTGGTTAGTCTTTTGGCAAATTACGCACCCCTGGGTGATAGCCTTCGCCAGGCTGTATGCTCCTACACGAAAGTTTTCTCTTAAAAAATGATCACATACTCCTTGAGTTCCCCAGTGGGTTAGCTCGTGAATTTCTGTTAAAATCTTTCTAGCTAGGGGTCTATTTAAAAACTTCCTGCCATCAGGTGTTAGCCACTCCCCATGCTCTCCTTTTTGCATTTTTAGTTCCTCAATGATTTTCACTTCCGCTTTATCATATTTTGGTTCTTCCTCTTCTCCTCCTCTCTCTGGGGTTGTGCCCAATGCTAGTATCTTAATCGGTTCTTTAGGGTCTTGGGCTGCTCCCTTTGCCTCCTGGTCTGCTACCTGGTTCCCTTTCTCCTCAAAGGTATTCCCCCTCTGGTGTCCTTTTACATGGACTATGGCAATTTCGATAGGTTTCATTAGAGATGTTAATACTGATTTTATCATTTCTTTGTGGATCAGATCCCTTCCTTTTGAATTTAGGTATCCCCGTTCCTCCCAAATCTTCCCAAAGGTATGGACTACTCCATAAGCGTATTTTGAGTCAGTATAGATGGTTCCTTGGTCCCCTTCTAATAAGTCTAACCCCCTTTTCACAGCATAAATTTCACAGAGCTGGGCTGACCAGCTTGAGGGTAGCTTCCCTTTCTCCAGGACTTTGAGGTTTTCCGTTGCTAATCCCTCTACTATGGCGTATCCCGAGATTCTCTTTCCATCTAGCACCCTTGAGGACCCATCAGTAAACAGTTTCCTCCCGTACGGTAAGGGTACGCTCTCCAAGTCTTCCCTTACTTTAGTCTGGAAACTTACAAGTTCTGAGCAATCATGTTCGAGTTCCAGAGGTGGTTCTCCTGAGAGAAACTGAGCAGGGTTTGGATTCTTGGATGTTGTTAGGCTTAGGTTTTCAGAATTCATTAATGTAATTTCATATTTGAGTATCCGGGAATCCGTTACCCACCCCGGGGCTTTCTGACTCAAGATAGTCTTTATATCGTGTGGTGTATGGACTCTTATTTTTCCGTGTAGGGTTAGTTTTTGGGTCTCCTCTACTAACATCGCAGTAGCAGCTATGGCTTGTATACAAGTAGGCCACCCTCGAGCTACAGGATCTAATAATTTAGAAAGGAAGGCTATGGGTTTCTTGCACCCTCCCCATTCTTGAGCTATTACGCCATATGCCACTCCTCCTTCGGTGTTCACGAATAAATCGAATTCTTTCTTTAAGTCTGGAAGGCTCAGGACAGGTGCTGTGGACAGTTTGTCTTTTAAATCTTTTAGCTGATTCTCATCTTCTTGCGTCCACTCTATAGGCTCTGGGTTAGTTAATTTGCCATAGAGGAATTTCACACTCTGAGTGTATTCGTCTATCCACAACTTACAGTATCCAAAAAGGCCTAGGAGTTTTCTTACGTCCTTTTTGGTCTTCGGGGCAGGTATGACTAGTATCCCTGCGATTCTTTCAGGGCTCAATTTCTTATATCCCTTTCCAATCAGATGCCCTAAATAGATCACTTCTGGTTTGACGAATTGCAGTTTTTTCTTGGATACCTTTAGCCCCTTTTCTCCTAAAAAATTTAGAAGTTGGATGCTGGCTATTCTTACTTCAATTTGTTCCTCTCCCGAAATTAGTAAATCGTCCACGTACTGTAAAATTTGCACTCGTCCTTCAGGAGTAAATTGTTCTAACAACCCTTCCAGAGCTTGCCCGAATAGATTAGGTGACTCAGTAAATCCCTGTGGCAGGCGTGTCCACCTCAGCTGTTGTTTCCTTTTGGTTTCAGGATGTTCCCATTCGAAGGCAAACCAGTCCCTGCTTTCCTCTGCTAAGGGGCATGCCCAAAATGCATCCTTTAGGTCTATGATTGTAAACCAGGCATGCTCCCGGGGAATCTGGCTCAAAAGGGTGTATGGGTTAGGGACTATGGGATGTTTGGTGATGGTCCTTTTATTGATTTCTCGCAGGTCTTGAACGAGTCGGTATTTCCCTTCGGCTTTCTTTACGGCCAAGATGGGAGTATTGTGGGAAGACATGCAGGGTTCTAAAATGCCTTCCTCTAACAGCTGCCTGATTATAGGGGCTAGCCCTTTTTTCCCTTCTATGGATATCGGGTACTGTCTCACTCTGATGGGAGAGGTTCCCAGTTGCATTTCTATTTTTATTGGGGTGATGTTAAGGAGACCACTTTTTCCTTCTTCCGCCCATACCTCTGGGTTTATTTTTTCTAAGTCCTCAATGGTTAGTTTCATGATTTTTACCTTCATTCTTCCTTCTTCGGGAACCACTCCTACCCCTAATTGGACTTGAAGATCTCTTCCTAATAAATTACTTCCCAGGTCCGGCAGATAGATGAAATCAGCTACTACTTGTCTCGAGTTCCCCCTTACTTCTACCCCTTCTATAATAGACGCGGTAAACGGTTTTCCTTCCGCCCCTATTACTTCGCATATCCTGACCCCGATGTTCATTCCTGCTGGAAGCTTCCTAATGCTAGACCGGTCTGCCCCAGTGTCTACTAAAAACTCAAATTCTTCATGTTGGGGACCCACTTCGAAATTTACTATGGGCTCTTTTTGATGGTACATGGGGTCCCCCAACGTATAGAGCCCATGACACCCCTAATCTTCGTTGTTTTCCCCTTTCAACCTCCTCTCTAGGTCATCTTGCTCCCTCTTTATCGCTTCGTCAAAGGATAATTTCTGACAATCTCTCTTTACATGCCCTATCTCTCCACAATAGAAGCACCTTCTATTCTCCTCCAGCCTTGTAGGAGTCTTCCATGGCGGTAAAATCTTTTCTTTTCCTGGCTTTACTTCTCCTTTGCTCATAGATCCTCGGTTGGGCATAGTTCCCACACTCTCTTTAGCTACTGCTACCATTATCCTTGCCTTTGTTTTAGCTTTTTCTTCCTCTCTTCTTAGATAGACCTTCAAAGCTTCTCTCAGCAATTCGTTTATTCCCTTCTCTTGCCAATCTTCCATTTTTTCTAATTTCCTTCTAATATCGGGCCAAGATTTGGTAACGAATTGGGTTTTTAGTAACACTTGACCCTCGGGGCTATCAGGATCTATGCTCGAATACAGTTGGAAATTCCTTTTCAATCTATTAAGCCAGGCCGTGGGAGTTTCGTCCTTCCCCTGCATGTTGTCAAATGCCAGCTTAGTATTACTGCTGCGGGGAACTGACTCCTTAATTCCTTTTACCATTAAGTTCCTATAGTCATCCATATTTCTCCTGTCCTCCTCTCTGTTCGGGTTCCACCTAGGGTCTACGATTGGTAGTTTATAGACCCCTGGTGGACCCGTTCTGTTCTCTCTCTCCCAAATTTTCATGCCCGCTGTCCTAATCATCCTGACCTCTTCTGGACTGAACAATATCTTTAAGATGGAGTTCAGCTCCTCCCAGGTGTAGGTATTAGGGCCTAAAAATTGATCCACCTGATTTGAAACTCCCACAGGATCTTCTACTAGATTCCCTAGTTCTTTCTTAAAATTTCGAACCTCTGATGCGGTCAGGGGAGCATTTACGAACCCTACTCCTCCAGCGACCCCGCCCATTGGGACCTCCCTTAGGGGAAAAAGTCTAGTTTTAGACCTGGTGTTATAACCTGGTCCCTCTGGGTTTCCAGCTGCTTCCACTGAGTTGGCAGTAGGAGAGAATTCTACACTTGAGGTGGTAGGGTTTAATTCCCAATTGGGAGGTGGAGGAGGAAGTTTAGATGGCGGTGGGGAAGATACGGGACTAGAGGGGGCTGGAGAAGTTGGAGGAGGAGCGGAAGAGGTTAGAGTGTTATAAAAGGGATTGTTAGAACGAGATGTTCCTCCTGTTAGGGGTGTATTTTCAGATAAATTTGCGGAACCTGCTAGAGGTTCGTTCACAGAAACATTGGTCCTCCACGGGGACATGCTTGTTAAAACATTGGTGGGAGGGGGAGGACTGGATAAAGGAGAGGGAATTGGTTGGGAAGGAGACATCGGGGCTTGGGGACTGTCTGGGTAAACAGGGGGAGGGGGTAAATGGTCAAGAGGGTCCCATGTAGGGCTGGCCTCTTCTTTCTCTTTTTCACTCCCCTTTTTCCTTTCCTGAAGCTTGCATATTTTTATTTTCTCATTCTCGGGACCTTGAATTACCCAGCAAGCGGCATATTGTATTTGCTCTGGGTCTATATCCCTTTAGGCCCTCAAATATTGGTTTAATTGTGAGGTCATCCAAGGATCAGTGGTCCCGTACCATGGCCATTCCCTGGGTAGATCTAAAGATGGCTAGACCTCTACGCAATAATGAATCATCTTGATTTTATCAATATTCTTAGTCTGTTCTCTATCGTCCCACTGCTCAAGCATTTTTCCTAGTGGGCTACTAGGAGGGATGTTGGTCACCTTCCCTTTCTTTTGCTTCTTAGCCTTTGTTACTTTACTCCCACACACACCCATTCTCACGCGGTCAACTTAATGTTTTACGGTGCCCTTACCCGAACGGAAGGTCTAAGACAGGGCAACACAAATCAAAACTTCTTGACCTCTTCTCGAACTAAAGTCTTATAAGGTGCCCCTACTCAAAAGAAAATTTAAAGACGGGCAACTAAAACCAAAAAAAACTCACTCACTCCCTGGACAGCCTGTAGGCCTGCCCTTAAGGCCCCAGCCACTGTCCCTCTTTCGCCCTAAGGGGACCCGTAAGTAACTCTCCGTTACTGCCTGTCGATCCCCCCAGACAGCCCGACGGCCCCCTTGACCCTGCACCCAGATGGGGCTCTAGTCCCCCCGCCCAATGCAGGTCCCACACCCGGATAATCACTCTCCTGGGGTGACCCCAACCGATGTGGGATACCGAGCCTCAGCCACTGTCTCTCTCTCGTTCCCGCCGTCAGGCGAATCCCCGTAGGCAGCCGGTCAACCGGGGCCCAAGGTTCCAGGCGCTACCTACAGCCAGGATTCGGACGTGCGTTACGCAATCCACTCACACACCCTACTGTTGAGCCACTCGCGCGCACTTTATGGCTCCCCTATCCTCACACTCTCGCACCCGGGACAGCGTCCTGTCCTCCCGCCGGTGCGCTGCACCCGGACGGCGTAGACACCCCCGACCAATGGTACCTCTCCGCACCCGGTAGCGTGCCCTTTTTTGCACCCCCGCCCAGTGCGACACCCTCCCACCCGGACAGCGTGTCTACCCCCGACCAATGCAGGTCCCCTATGCCCGGTAGCGTGCTCCTTCCCTGGAGCACCCCCGCCCAGCACAAGGCTTGCACTCTCGGCTCCCACTACCCTACGCCTATAAGACGCACCCCCTCGTTGCCAGCCTGTACACCCGCCCTCAGGATCCCAGCCGCTGCACTACTTAGTTGGGTCTACCTTTATTGTGGGGGGGATCCCCAGTGGGGCCTTCCTCAATCACCTGTCAACCTCCCACGGGCCACTCACTCCTAACTTTCCTCCGCCCGTTCGGAGGGGGGCCCCCTACGCCCCTGGAGGTGCCTCACTCACTCCGGCTTCACCCGCTTCCCCCTGTTCCCGGCCGGTCCCCCTCACGGGAGTCCGGAACCGCGGTAATAAGGGGTCCACACTCGCTTCGGAGGTCCGAGCTGCCGGCCCCCATCTCATTCACACCGCACTCGCTCGCCTCCACTCCCGCCACCGGCTATACTTACCAGTGCTCCTCGGCGCAGTCCTCTC